>NC_060196.1:64190791-64225791 GCF_021184085.1 Oncorhynchus gorbuscha
CCCAGAGATAGTGACTATGGTATGGGTTAAACAGTACCCAGAGATAGTGGCTATGATATGGTACCCAGAGATAGTGACTATGGTATGGGTTTAAACAGTACCCAGAGATAGTGGCTATGGTATGGTACCCAGAGATAGTGGCTATGATATGGTACCCAGAGATAGTGGCTATGGTATGGTACCCAGAGATAGTGGCTATGGTATGGTACCCAGAGATAGTGGCTATGGTATGGGTTTAAACAGTACCCAGAGATAGTGGCTATGATATGGGTTAAACAGTACCCAGAGATAGTGGCTATGGTATGGTACCCAGAGATAGTGGCTATGATATGGTACCCAGAGATAGTGGCTATGGTATGGTACCCAGAGATAGTGGCTTTGATATGGTAGCCAGAGATAGTGGTTATGGTATGGGTTAAACAGTACCCAGAGATAGTGGATATGATATGGTACCCAGAGATAGTGGCTATGATATGGGTTAAACAGTACCCAGAGATAGTGGCTATGGTATGGTATCCAGAGATAGTGGCTATGATATGGTACCCAGAGATAGTGACTATGTTATGGTACCCAGAGATAGTGGCTATGATATGGTACCCAGAGATAGTGACTATGGTATGGTACCCAGAGATAGTGGCTATGATATGGGTTAAACAGTATCCAGAGATAGTGGCTATGATATGGGTTAAACAGTACCCAGAGATAGTGGCTATGGTATGGGTTAAACAGTACTCAGAGATAGTGGCTATGATATGGTACCCAGAGATAGTGGCTATGGTATGGGTTAAACAGTACCCAGAGATAGTGGCTATGGTATAGGTTAAACAGTACTCAGAGATAGTGGCTATGGTATGGGTTAAACAGTACCCAGAGATAGTGGCTATGGTATGGGTTAAACAGTACTCAGAGATAGTGGCTATGATATGGTACCCAGAGATAGTGGCTATGATATGGTACCCAGAGATAGTGGTTTTAGGTAAATGTGGTCTTGGGTCGTCCTATAGGGGGCTTGTAGTCTTGGGTCGTCCTATAGGGGGCTTGTAGTCTTGGGTCGTCCTATAGGGGGATTGTAGTCTTGGGTCGTCCTACAGGGGGCTTGTAGTCTTGGGTCATCCTATAGGGGCTTGTAGTCTTGGGTCGTCCTAAAGGGGGCTTGTAGTCTTGGGTCATCCTATAGGGGCTTGTAGTCTTGGGTCGTCCTAAAGGGGGCTTGTAGTCTTGGGTCGTCCTATAGGGGCTTGTAGTTTTGGGTCGTCCTACAGGGGGCTTGTAGTCTTGGTTCGTCCTATAGGGGCTTGTAGTCTTTGTTGTCCTATAGGGGGCTTGTAGTCTTGGTTGTCCTATAGGGGCTTGTAGTCTTGGGTTGTCCTATAGGGGGCTTGTAGTCTTGGGTTGTCCTATAGGGGCTTGTAGTCTTGGTTGTCCTATAGGGGGCTTGTAGTCTTGGTTGTCCTATAGGGGGCTTGTAGTCTTGGTTGTCCTATAGGGGGCTTGTAGTCTTGGGTCGTCCTATAGGGGGCTTGTAGTCTTGGGTTGTCCTATAGGGGGATTGTAGTCTTGGGTTGTCCTATAGGGGCTTGTAGTCTTGGGTTGTCCTATAGGGGCTTGTAGTCTTGGTTGTCTTATAGGGGGCTTGTAGTCTTGGGTCGTCCTATAGGGGGCTTGTAGTCTTGGGTCGTCCTATAGGGGGCTTGTAGTCTTGGTTGTCCTATAGGGGGCTTGTAGTCTTGGGTCGTCCTATAGGGGCTTGTAGTCTTGGGTCGTCCTATAGGGGGCTTGTAGTCTTCGTCGTCCTATAGGGGGCTTGTAGTCTTGGTTGTCCTATAGGGGGCTTGTAGTCTTGGTTGTCCTATAGGGGCTTGTAGTCTTGGGTTGTCCTATAGGGGGCTTGTAGTCTTGGGTTGTCCTATAGGGGCTTGTAGTCTTGGTTGTCCTATAGGGGGCTTGTAGTCTTGGTTGTCCTATAGGGGGCTTGTAGTCTTGTGTTGTCCTATAGGGGGCTTGTAGTCTTGGTTGTCCTATAGGGGCTTGTAGTCTTGGTTGTCCTATAGGGGGCTTGTAGTCTTGGGTTGTCCTATAGGGGGATTGTAGTCTTGTGTTGTCCTATAGGGGGCTTGTAGTCTTGGGTTGTTCTATAGGGGCTTGTAGTCTTGGGTTGTCCTATAGGGGGCTTGTAGTCTTGTGTTGTCCTATAGGGGGCTTGTAGTCTTGTGTTGTCCTATAGGGGGCTTGTAGTCTTGGTCGTCCTATAGGGGGCTTGTAGTCTTGGTTGTCCTATAGGGGGCTTGTAGTCTTGTGTTGTCCTATAGGGGGCTTGTAGTCTTGGTCGTCCTATAGGGGGCTTGTAGTCTTGGTTGTCCTATAGGGGCTTGTAGTCTTGGTTGTCCTATAGGGGGCTTGTAGTCTTGTGTTGTCCTATAGGGGGCTTGTAGTCTTGGGTTGTCCTATAGGGGGCTTGTAGTCTTGGTTGTCCTATAGGGGGATTGTAGTCTTGGGTTGTCCTATAGGGGGCTTGTAGTCTTGGTTGTCCTATAGGGGCTTGTAGTCTTGGTTGTCCTATAGGGGGCTTGTAGTCTTGGGTTGTCCTATAGGGGGCTTGTAATCTTGGTTGTCCTATAGGGGGCTTGTAGTCTTGGTTGTCCTATAGGGGGCTTGTAGTCTTGGTTGTCCTATAGGGGGCTTGTAGTCTTGGTTTGTCCTATTGGGGGCTTGTAGTCTTGGGTTGTCCTATAGGGGGCTTGTAGTCTTGGTTTGTCCTATAGGGGGCTTGTAGTCTTGGGTCGTCCTATAGGGGGCTTGTAGTCTTGGTTTGTCCTATAGGGGGCTTGTAGTCTTGGGTTGTCCTATAGGGGGCTTGTAGTCTTGGTTTGTCCTATAGGGGGCTTGTAGTCTTGGGTCGTCCTATAGGGGGCTTGTAGTCTTGGTCGTCCTATAGGGGCTTGTAGTCTTGGGTTGTCCTATAGGGGCTTGTAGTCTTGGTTGTCCTATAGGGGCTTGTAGTCTTCGTTGTCTAATAGGGGCTTGTAGTCTTGTGTTGTCCTATAGGGGGCTTGTAGTCTTGGTTTGTCCTATAGGGGGCTTGTAGTCTTGGGTTGTCCTATAGGGGCTTGTAGTCTTGGGTTGTCCTATAGGGGCTTGTAGTCTTGGGTTGTCCTATAGGGGGCTTGTAGTCTTGGGTTGTCCTATAGGGGCTTGTAGTCTTGGGTTGTCCTATAGGGGCTTGTAGTCTTGGTTGTCCTATAGGGGCTTGTAGTCTTGGTTGTCCTATAGGGGCTTGTAGTCTTGTGTTGTCCTATAGGGGGCTTGTAGTCTTGGTTTGTCCTATAGGGGGCTTGTAGTCTTGGGTTGTCCTATAGGGGCTTGTAGTCTTGGGTTGTCCTATAGGGGCTTGTAGTCTTGTGTTGTCCTATAGGGGGCTTGTAGTCTTGGGTTGTCCTATAGGGGGCTTGTAGTCTTGGTTGTCCTATAGGGGGCTTGTAGTCTTGGTTGTCCTATAGGTTCTTGTAGTCTTGGGTTGTCCTATAGGGGGCTTGTAGTCTTGGGTTGTCCTATAGGGGGCTTGTAGTCTTGGTTTGTCCTATAGGGGGCTTGTAGTCTTGGGTCGTCCTATAGGGGGCTTGTAGTCTTGGTCGTCCTATAGGGGCTTGTAGTCTTGGGTTGTCCTATAGGGGCTTGTAGTCTTGGTTGTCCTATAGGGGCTTGTAGTCTTCGTTGTCTTATAGGGGCTTGTAGTCTTGTGTTGTCCTATAGGGGGCTTGTAGTCTTGGTTTGTCCTATAGGGGGCTTGTAGTCTTGGGTTGTCCTATAGGGGCTTGTAGTCTTGGGTTGTCCTATAGGGGCTTGTAGTCTTGGGTTGTCCTATAGGGGGCTTGTAGTCTTGGGTTGTCCTATAGGGGCTTGTAGTCTTGGGTTGTCCTATAGGGGCTTGTAGTCTTGGTTGTCCTATAGGGGCTTGTAGTCTTGGTTGTCCTATAGGGGCTTGTAGTCTTGTGTTGTCCTATAGGGGGCTTGTAGTCTTGGTTTGTCCTATAGGGGGCTTGTAGTCTTGGGTTGTCCTATAGGGGCTTGTAGTCTTGGGTTGTCCTATAGGGGCTTGTAGTCTTGTGTTGTCCTATAGGGGGCTTGTAGTCTTGGGTTGTCCTATAGGGGGCTTGTAGTCTTGGTTGTCCTATAGGGGGCTTGTAGTCTTGGTTGTCCTATAGGTGCTTGTAGTCTTGGGTTGTCCTATAGGGGGCTTGTAGTCTTGGGTTGTCCTATAGGGGCTTGTAGTCTTGGTTGTCCTATAGGGGGCTTGTAGTCTTGGTTGTCCTATAGGGGGCTTGTAGTCTTGGGTCGTCCTATAGGGGGCTTGTAGTCTTGGCCGTCCTATAGGGGCTTGTAGTCTTGGGTTGTCCTATAGGGGCTTGTAGTCTTGGTTGTCCTATAGGGGCTTGTAGTCTTGGTTGTCCTATAGGGGCTTGTAGTCTTGTGTTGTCCTATAGGGGGCTTGTAGTCTTGGTTTGTCCTATAGGGGGCTTGTAGTCTTGGGTTGTCCTATAGGGGCTTGTAGTCTTGGGTTGTCCTATAGGGGCTTGTAGTCTTGGGTTGTCCTATAGGGGGCTTGTAGTCTTGGGTTGTCCTATAGGGGCTTGTAGTCTTGGGTTGTCCTATAGGGGGCTTGTAGTCTTGGTTTGTCCTATAGGGGGCTTGTAGTCTTGGGTTGTCCTATAGGGGCTTGTAGTCTTGGGTTGTCCTATAGGGGCTTGTAGTCTTGTGTTGTCCTATAGGGGGCTTGTAGTCTTGGGTTGTCCTATAGGGGGCTTGTAGTCTTGGGTTGTCCTATAGGGGGTTTGTAGTCTTGGGTTGTCCTATAGGGGGCTTGTCGTCTTGGGTTGTCCTATAGGGGGCTTGTAGTCTTGGGTTGTCCTACAGGGGGCTTGTAGTCTTGGGTTGTCCTATAGGGGCTTGTAGTCTTGGGTTGTCCTATAGGGGGCTTGTAGTCTTGGTTGTCCTATAGGGGGCTTGTAGTCTTGGTTGTCCTATAGGGGGCTTGTAGTCTTGGGTTGTCCTATAGGGGCTTGTAGTCTTGGGTTGTCCTATAGGGGGTTTGTAGTCTTGGGTTGTCCTATAGGGGGCTTGTAGTCTTGGGTTGTCCTATAGGGGGCTTGTAGTCTTGGGTTGCCAGTTGATTTCAGGCTCATTGATAGTGATGATATTTGTGTCTTATTTATGTCCGTAGCAATCACATGCGGTCACCCGGGCAACCCTACCTTTGGCGTTACCCAGGGAACACAGTTCAACCTGAACAGCGTGGTGCACTTCCTGTGTCACTCTGGGTACATCCTGCAGGGGGTGGTGGAGTCTCTCTGCCAGTCCAACGGACAGTGGAGTAACACCCTACCCAAGTGTAAAAGTAAGTCTAGGGGCCAAGGTGTGTGTGTGTGTGTGTGTGTGTGTGTGTGTGTGTGTGTGTGTGTGTGTGTGTGTGTGTGTGTGTGTGTGTGTGTGTGTGTGTGTGTGTGTGTGTGTGTGTGTGTGTGTGTGTGTGTGTGTGTGTGTGTGTGTGTGTAACTGTGTATGTGTTAATTGTGTAGCTGTGTATGTGTGTTTGTAGTTGTGTATGTGTGTGTGCATAGTTGTGTAGTTGTGTATGTGTGTGTGTGTGTTTGTGAGTAGCTATGCGTGTGTGTGGGTATTGTTGTACCAGTTTTTCAATGGGAGTGTATGTGTGCGATTCAGGGTTTCTGTAAGGAAGATTTGTCCCGGATAACGTGACCGGTAAGATTAGAGTTTACCGGCCATTATAGAAATGTACCGGACCCATACGCATTAGGTGCTGAATCCATTAGGTCGTCCACCCACTGTGCTCAGAGACACAGAAATCACGTTTATATTACGGTAATTCATCTGAACATAATACCCAACTCCTGTAATGAACCAGCCAATAAAACAGCACTTTCAAACATTTGGCAAAATGCAATTCGCCGGATAACACCATTCTAGACAGAACCCCTGGGATAACACCATTCTAGACAGAAACCCTGGGATAACACCATTCTAGACAGAACCCCTGGGATAACACCATTCTAGACAGAACCCCTGGGATAACACCATTCTAGACAGAACCCCTGGGATAACACCATTCTAGACAGAACCCCTGGGATAACACCATTCTAGACAGAACCCCTGGGATAACACCATTCTAGACAGAACCCCTGGGATAACACCAAAATAAAGGGAACACTAAAATCCAACTTGGTCTTAAAACAAGTCAAAATGAGGCTCAGTAGTGTGTGTGGCCTCCACGTGCCTGTATGACCTCCCTACAATGCCTGGGCATGCTCCTGATGAGGTGGCGGATGGTCTCCTGAGGTATCTCCTCCCAGACCTGGACTAAAGCATCCGCCAACTCCTGGACAGTCTGTGGTGCAACGTGGCGTTGGTGGATGGAGCGAGACATGATGTCCCAGATGTGCTCAATTGGATTCAAGTCTGTGGAACGGGCAGGCCAGTCCATAGCATCAATGCCTTCCTCTTGCAGGAACTGCTGACACACTCCAGCCACATGAGGTCTAGCATTGTCTTGCATTAGGAGGAACCCAGGGCCAACCTACCTCTGGCGAGCACATGGAGGGCTGTGCGGCCTCCCAAATAAATGCCACCCCACACCATGACTGACCCACCGCCAAACCGGTCATGCTGGAGGATGTTGCAGGCTGCAGAACGTTCTCCACGGCGTCTCCAGACTCTGTCACGTCTGTCACATGTGCTCAGTGTGAACCTGCTTTCATCTGTGAAGAGAACAGTGCGCCAGTGGCGAATTTGCCAATCTTGGTGTTCTCTGGCAAATGCCAAACGTCCTGCACAGTGTTGGGCTGTAAGCACAACCCCCCACCTGTGGACGTCGGGCCCTCATACCACCCTCATGCAGTCTGTTTCTGACCATTTGAGCAGACACATGCACATTTGTGGCCTGCTGGAGGTCATTTTGCAGGGCTCTGGCAGTGCTCCTCCTGCTCCTCCTTGCACAAAGATGGAGGTAGCGGTCCTGCTGCTGGGTTGTTGCCCTCCTACGGCCTCCTCCACGTCTCCTGATGTACTGGCCTGTCTCCTGGTAGAGCCTCCATGCTCTGGACACTACGCTGACAGACACACCAAACCTTCTTGCCACAGCTCGCATTGATGTGCCATCCTGGATGAGCTGCACTACTTGAGCCACTTGTGTGGGTTGTAGACTCCGTCTCATGCTACCACTAGAGTGAAAGCACCGCCAGTATTCAAAAGTGACCAAAACATCAGCCAGGAAGCATAGGAACTGAGAAGTGGCTTGTGGTCACCACCTGCAGAACCACTTCCTTTATTGGGGGTGTCTTGCTAATTGCCTATAATTTCCACCTG
This sequence comes from Oncorhynchus gorbuscha, assembly GCF_021184085.1. NCBI lineage: Eukaryota > Metazoa > Chordata > Actinopteri > Salmoniformes > Salmonidae > Oncorhynchus > Oncorhynchus gorbuscha. The sequence continues at coordinate 64,198,169 of NC_060196.1, forward strand.
TTGTCTATTCCATTTGCACAACAGCATGTGAAATGTGAAATGTATTGTCAATCAGTGTTGCTTCCTAAGTGGACAGTTTGATTTCACAGAAGTGTGATGGACTTGGAGTTACATTGTGTTGTTTAAGTGTTCCCTTTATCTGTTGATCAGTGTACATGAAGTCCTTCAAAATCAACATGATTTAGCCACAGAGGAATCAAGGATCATTAAAAAAAAAATAGCTGTGTATTGTTTCATATCACAAGCTCGTCGGCTTGCCTGGACCGCAGAGTGACAACAGGCCTAGCTGATTACTGAGTTGCGGCTGTCAGTTAAAAAAAACATCTTAAATATGTTTGAAGATAATGTGGTTTGAGTATAAATTCAAATGTTGAGACAGGAAGAAAAGAGAAAATATAGGCCAGTCTCTCTCCAGAATGGCACAGCTGTCTCTTACCGATTCTAGCATTGTTATTGTTTCATTGTGTGATTCGTATGCCATTTTGATTGTTTATTTGATAAATCTCCCATTACAGCAAGGAGAGAGATTCATGAAATAACTCATTTTCATTTGTTGGCTTTATGCAGCCTATTTTGACTTAGTTGACATTTAGCAGTTATAGACCTACTGCCACATTGACCTATAGGCTATCTCTGAGATCTATGGAAGTTATAGGTCTATAGGCTATCTCTGAGATCTATGGAAGTTATAGGTCTATAGGCTATCTCTGAGATCTATGGAAGTTATAGGTCTATAGGCTATCTCTGAGTTCTATGGAAGTTATAGGTCTATAGGCTAACTCTGAGTTCTATGGAAGTTATAGGTCTATAGGCTAACTCTGAGTTCTATGGAAGTTATAGGTCTATAGGCTAACTCTGAGTTCTATGGAAGTTATAGGTCTATAGGCTAACTCTGAGTTCTATGAAAGTTATAGGTCTATAGGCTAACTCTGAGTTCTATGGAAGTTATAGGCGTAGTTATAGACATAGTTGCAAAGAAAAAGCCATAGGCCAGCATCCCGGGAGTTGCCTCTTCACTGTTGACGTTGAGACTGGACAGAGGAACTCTGCCTAGAAGGCCAGCATCCCGGGAGTCGCATCTTCACTGTTGACGTTGAGACTGGACAGAGGAACTCTGCCTAGAAGGCCAGCATCCCGGGAGTCGCCTCTTCACTGTTGACGTTGAGACTGGACAGAGGTACTCTGCCTAGAAGGCCAGCATCCCGGAGTCTCCTCTTCACTGTTGACGTTGAGACTGGACAGAGGAACTCTGCCTAGAAGGTCAGGATCCAGGAGTCGCCTCTTCACTGTTGACGTTGAGACTGGACAGAGGAATTCTGCCTAGAAGGCCAGTATCCCGGGAGTCGCCTCTTCACTGTTGACGATGAGACTGGACAGAGGAACTGTGCCTAGAAGGTCAGCATCCCGGAGTCACCCCTTCACTGTTGACGTTGAGACTGGACAGAGGAACTCTGCCTAGAAGGCCAGAATCCCAGAGTGGCCTCTTCACTGTTGACGTTGAGACTGGACAGAGGAACTCTGCCTAGAAGGCCAGCATCCCGGGAGTCGCCTCTTTACTGTTGACGTTGAGACTGGACAGAGGAACTCTGCCTAGAAGGCCAGCATCCCGGGAGTCGCCTCTTCACTGTTGACTTTGAGACTGGTGTTTTGCGGGAACTATTTAATGAAGCTTCCAGTTGAGGAATTGTGAGGCCTCTGTTTCTCAAACGAGACACTCTGATGTACTTGTCCTCTTCGTCAGTTGTGCACCGGGGCCTCCCACTCCTCTTTCTGTTCTATTTGGAACTTTTGTCAGTGTAATGTTTACTGTTGATTTGTATTGTTTATTTCACTTTTTTATTTTTATTTTTTATTTCACCTTTATTTAACCAGGTAGGCTAGTTGAGAACAAGTTCTCATTTGCAACTGCGACCTGGCCAAGATAAAGCATAGCAGTGTGAACAGACAACACAGAGTTACACATGGAGTAAACAATTAACAAGTCAATAACACAGTAGAAAAAAATGGGCAGTCTATAAACAATGTGTGCAAAAGGCATGAGGAGGTAGGCGAATAATACAATTTTGCAGATTAACACTGGAGTGATAAATGATCAGATGGTCATGTACAGGTAGAGATATTGGTGTGCAAAAGAGCAGAAAAGTAAATAAATAAAAAACAGTATAAAAACAGTATGGGAATGAGGTAGGTGAAAATGGGTGGGCTATTTACCAATAGACTATGTACAGCTGCAGCGATCGGTTAGCTGCTCGGATAGCTGATGTTTGAAGTTGGTGAGGAAGATAAAAGTCTCCAACTTCAGCGATTTTTGCAGTTCGTTCCAGTCACAGGCAGCAGAGTACTGGAACGAAAGGCGGCCAAATGAGGTGTTGGCTTTAGGGATGATCAGTGAGATACACCTGCTGGAGCGCGTGCTACGGATGGGTGTTGCCATCGTGACCAGTGAACTGAGATAAGGCGGAGCTTTAGCTAGCATGGGCTTGTAGATGACCTGGAGCCAGTGGGTCTGGCGACGAATATGTAGTGAGGGCCAGCCGACTAGAGCATACAAGTCGCAGTGGTGGGTGGTATAAGGTGCTTTAGTGACAAAACGGATGGCACTGTGATAGACTGCATCCAGTTTGCTGAGTAGAGTGTTGGAAGCCATTTTGTAGATGACATCGCCGAAGTCGAGGATCAGTAGGATAGTCAGTTTTACTAGGGTAAGCTTGGCGGCGTGAGTGAAGGAGGCTTTGTTGCGGAATAGAAAGCCGACTCTTGATTTGATTGTCGATTGGAGCTGTTTGATGTGAGTCTGGAAGGAGAGTTTGCAGTCTAGCCAGACACCTAGGTACTTATACATGTCCACATATTCAAGGTCGGAACCATCCAGGGTGGTGATGGTAGTCGGGCATGCGGGTGCAGGCAGCGATCGGTTGAAAAGCATGCATTTGGTTTTACTCGCGTTTAAGAGCAGTTGGAGGCCAAGGAAGGAGTGCTGTATGGCATTGAAGCTCGTTTGGAGGTTAGCTAGCACAGTGTCCAATGACGGGCCGAAAGTATATAGAATGGTGTCGTCTGCGTAGAGGTGGATCAGGGAATCACCCGCAGCAAGAGCAACATCATTGATATATACAGAGAAAAGAGTCGGCCCGAGAATTGAACCCTGTGGCACCCCCATAGAGACTGCCAGAGGACCGGACAGCATGCCCTCCGATTTGACACACTGAACTCTGTCTGCAAAGTAATTGGTGAACCAGGCAAGGCAGTCATCCGAAAAACCGAGGCTATTGAGTCTGCCGATAAGAATATGGTTATTGACAGAGTCGAAAGCCTTGGCGAGGTCGATGAAGACGGCTGCACAGTACTGTCTTTTATCGATGGCGGTTATGATATCGTTTAGTACCTTGAGTGTGGCTGAGGTGCACCCATGACCGGCTCGGAAACCAGATTGCACAGCGGAGAAGGTACGGTGGGATTCGAGATGGTCAGTGACCTGTTTGTTGACTTGGCTTTCGAAGACCTTAGATAGGCAGGGCAGGATGGATATAGGTCTATAACAGTTTGGGTCCAGGGTGTCTCCCCCTTTGAAGAGGGGGATGACTGCGGCAGCTTTCCAATCCTTGGGGATCTCAGACGATATGAAAGAGAGGTTGAACAGGCTGGTAATAGGGGTTGCAACAATGGCGGCAGATAGTTTCAGAAAAGATTGTCAAGCCCAGCTGATTTGTACGGGTCCAGGTTTTGCAGCTCTTTCAGAACATCTGCTATCTGGATTTGGGTAAAGGAGAACCTGGAGAGGCTTGGGCGAGGAGCTGCGGGGGGGGCAGAGCTGTTGGCCGAGGTTGGAGTAGCCAGGCGGAAGGCATGGCCAGCCATTGAGAAGTGCTTATTGAAGTTTTCGATAATCATGGATTTATCGGTGGAGACCGTGTTACCTAGCCTCAGTGCAGTGGGCAGCTGGGAGGAGGAGCTCTTGTTCTCCATGGACTTCACAGTGTCCCAGGACTTTTTGTAGTTGGAGCTACAGGATGCAAACTTCTGCCTGAAGAAGCTGGCCTTAGCTTTCCTGACTGACTGCGTGTATTGGTTCCTGACTTCCCTGAACAGTTGCATATCACGGGGGCTATTCGATGCTATTGCAGTCCGCCACAGGATGTTTTTGTGCTGGTCGAGGGCGGTCAGGTCTGGAGTGAACCAAGGGCTGTATCTGTTCTTGGTTCTGCATTTTTTGAACGGAGCATGCTTATCTAAAATGGTGAGGAAGTTACTTTTAAAGAATGACCAGGCATCCTCAACTGACGGGATGAGGTCAATGTCCTTCCAGGATACCCTGGCCAGGTCGATTAGAAAGGCCTGCTCACAGAAGTTTTTTAGGGAGTGTTTGACAGTGATGAGGGGTGGTCGTTTGACTGCGGCTCCGTGGCGGATACAGGCAATGAGGCAGTGATCGCTGAGATTCTGGTTGAAGACAGCAGAGGTATTTTTGGAGGGCCAGTTAGTCAGGATGACTTCTATGAGGGTGCCCTTGCTTACAGAGTTAGGGTTGTACCTGGTGGGTTCCTTGATGATTTGAGTGAGATTGAGGGCATCTAGCTTAGATTGTAGGACTGCCGGGGTGTTAAGCATATCCCAGTTTAGGTCACCTAACAGAACAAACTCTGAAGCTAGATGGGGGGCGATCAATTCACAAATGGTGTCCAGGGCACAGCTGGGAGCTGAGGGTGGTCGGTAGCAGGCGGCAACAGTGAGAGACTTATTTCTGGAGAGAGTCATTTTCAAAATTAGTAGTTCAAACTGTTTGGGTATGGACCTGGGAAGTATGACATTACTTTGCAGGCTATCTCTGCAGTAGACTGCGACTCCGCCCCCTTTGGCAGTTCTATCTTGACGGAAGATGTTATAGTTGGGTATGGAAATCTCTGAATTTTTGGTGGCCTTCCTGAGCCAGGATTCAGACACGGCAAGGACATCAGGGTTAGCAGAGTGTGCTAAAGCAGTGAGTAAAACAAACTTAGGGAGGAGGCTTCTGATGTTGACATGCATAAAACCAAGGCTTTTTCGATCACAGAAGTCAACAAATGAGGGTACCTGGGGACATGCAGGGCCTGGGTTTACCTCCACATCACCCGCGGAACAGAGAATGAGTAGTATGAGGGTGCGGCTAAAGGCTATCAAAACTGGTCGCCTAGAGCGTTGGGGGCAGAGGATAAGAGGAGCAGGTTTCTGGGCATGGTAGAATATATTCAGGGCATAATGCGCAGACAGGGGTATGGTGGGGTGCGGGTACAGCGGAGGTAAGCCCAGGCACTGGGTGATGATGAGAGAGGTTGTATCTCTGGACATGCTGGTTGTAATGGGTGAGGTCACCGCATATGTGGGAGGTATGAGGAGTGGGACTAGGGGCTCCATTGTGAACTAAAACAATGATAACTAACCTGAGCAACAGTATACAAGGCATATTGACATTTGAGAGAGACATACAGCGAGGCATTTTGTTTATTATCTATTTCACTTGCTTTATTGGCAATGTAAACATGTGTTTGCCATGTCAATAAAGCCCTTAACATGTGTTTCCCATGGCAATAAAGCCCTTAACATGTGTTTGCCATGGCAATAAAGCCCTTAACATGTGTTTGCCATGTCAATAAAGCCCTTAACATGTGTTTGCCATGTCAATAAAGCCCTTAACATGTGTTTGCCATGTCAATAAAGCCCTTAACATGTGTTTGCCATGTCAATAAAGCCCTTAACATGTGTTTGCCATGTCAATAAAGCCCTTAACATGTGTTTGCCATGTCAATAAAGCCCTTAACATGTGTTTGCCATGTCAATAAAGCCCTTAACATGTGTTTCAAATCTAACAGCCTGTAGCTAGTATTTCAAAATTTTGCACTCTCCTCAAACAATAGCATGGTATTCCAAGCTAGCTAGGTGGGCGATGTTCTGGTGAGACGCCCAGGGATGAGATTAATCACTTCTGCCCCCTCTCTCTCTCTCTCTCTCTCTCTCTCTCTCTCTCTCTCTCTCTCTCTCTCTCTCTCTCTCTCTCTCTCTTTGTCTCTCTCTCTCTGTCTCTCTCTCTCTCTTCTCTCTCCTGTCTCTCTCTCTGTCTGTCTCTCTCTGTCTCTCTCTGTCGCTCTCTCTCTCCCTCTCTCTCTCGACCCCCATAAGTTTTTACAAATATCACCGTTACTCCAGCCCCTTGCTCATAGGACACTAGACAATATGTAGTCAATGTGAAGCCTAATCAAAGCCTTATGCTAGTTTATGCTAAACAGTGACATGTATAGAGTATATATATGATGATTACCACCTCAGGTTGTAAATTATATGCGCTAAAGGTCAGCGTTTAAAAAATATATATATATATATATAAGAACATTATGCCAGCTATTTGTGGGTGATTTAGTGTTGTGTAGGGTATTTGAGGATGATGTAGCTGTTTTGGCCGGGTTTCTTGCATGGAAGTGAAGAAGCTTCTAAAGGCTTTTAAAGGAGTTCATTAATATTATACACAGGCATTTAGCAGTCACATAACAGTTCTATTAGAGCAAGGAGAAAGATTTAGTGCTGCTGAACAAACGGCCCGTCATTCGCAGACTCTACCATCTGTTCTACTGGCCATCGTGTAGACAGAGGTTAACCCTCCTGCTGGGTAACTCTACCATCTGTTCTACTGGCCATCGTGTAGACAGAGGTTAACCCTCCTGCTGGGTAACTCTACCATCTGTTCTACTGGCCATCGTGTAGACAGAGGTTAACCCTCCTGCTGTGTAACTCTACCATCTGTTCTACTGGCCATCGTGTAGACAGAGGTTAACCCTCCTGCTGTGTAACTCTACCATCTGTTCTACTGGCCATCGTGTAGACAGAGGTTAACCCTCCTGCTGTGTAACTCTACCATCTGTTCTACTGGCCATCGTGTAGACAGAGGTTAACCCTCCTGCTGTGTAACTCTACCATCTGTTCTACTGGCCATCGTGTAGACAGAGGTTAACCCTCCTGCTGTGTTCAAGGTCGAATTGGACCGATTTGCACGTTTTCTCTCTGAAAAAGTGTAGTTCATTTAATCTGATTGTCATCGGGTTTCATGACTTTGTCCACACAGGGCATCTGAACACACAACATATTTTTTGATGATTTTCATTTCATTTTGGGTGTTTTATTTTTTTATTTAACTTTTGTACACCTGTGTTGTTTATGGTTAAAAAATTACCGGTCGAAATGAATGGGTGAGACTACAAGTCTATAACTACAATTAGACTACAATTAGTATATAACTACAATGATACTACAATAAGTCTATAACTACAATGATACTACAATTAGTCTATAACTACATTTAGACTACAATTAGTCTATAACTACAATTAGACTACAATTAGTCTATAACTACAATTAGACTACAATTAGTCTATAACTACAATTTGTGTATAAAATTGAGTTCAGGCACATGCCCATTCATCAGATGGACACACTTCCTCACCCAGACCCCCACATGCACGTGTGTTTGAGCGAACACACACACACACACACACACACACACACACACACACACACACACACACACACACACACACACACACACACACACACACACACACACACACACACACACACACACACACACACACACACACCTCACTCCCCTTCTTGACTTACATGGCAACCCCCACGGCAACCTTTCACCAATAGAATCTTTCCCCGACAGGAATCACACCTGTTTGAATTCTCACAAACAATTGCAACATTGTTTCAATAATCTATAGAACTTTCTCACAGCTCTGGTATATAAAGCTTTGCCTTGCTCACGATTCATTCTGACGGGGACAGGGTAGCCTAGTGGTTAGAGTGTAGAGGGGGTAGGGTAGCCTAGTGGTTAGAGTGTAGAGGAGGCAGGGTAGCCTAGTGGTTAGAGTGTAGAGGGGGTAGGGTAGCCTAGTGGTTAGAGTGTAGAGGAGGCAGGGTAGCCTAGTGGTTAGAGTGTAGAGGAGGCAGGGTAGCCTAGTGGTTAGAGTGGAGAGGGACTAGGGTAGCCTAGTGGTTAGAGTGTAGAGGGGGTAGGGTAGACTAGTGGTTAGAGTGTAGAGGGGGTAGGGTAGACTAGTGGTTAGAGTGTAGAGGGGGTAGGGTAGACTAGTGGTTAGAGTGTAGAGGGGGTAGGGTAGACTAGTGGTTAGAGTGTAGAGGGGGTAGGGTAGACTAGTGGTTAGAGTGTAGAGGGGGTAGGGTAGACTAGTGGTTAGAGTGTAGAGGGGGTAGGGTAGCCTAGTGGTTAGAGCGTTGGGCTAGGAACCGAAAGGTTGAAAGTTCATTTCCCCAAGCTGACAAGGTACATATCCGTCGTTCTGCCCCTGAACAGGCAGGTAACCCACTGTTCCTAGGCCGTCATTGAAAATAAGAATTTGTTCTTTAACTGACTTGCCTAGTTAAATAAAGGTAAAAAAAAAAAATGACCAAACAATATATTGTATGTGAGGCTCTTGATCATATCTTTGATCATGACACTGGTGAGGAGGAGAGAGGCCAGACGACTAACAGTGAAGATGCATTCGAGGAGGAAGTAGTCTGTCATAAATAGCACAATATGTTTAATCTGAGTATTTGTTGTAGTCAAAATAATCCATACATTATGCTTTTTTTTAACTAAAAAACTAGTTGTATGAGCTCAGGTCAATGAGGCCTTACAGGCCATAAATAGCAAATAGAAGGTCAAAACTTGTAATGTTCACAAGAACTTAAGTTGATAAAAAGATGTATCACAACATTAGGTGATAATTATATATATTATTATGGATTTACAATCAGCTATAATGATGTGGCCATTTTGGACCGGGGACACAGAATTCATTAACATGAAACGAACACAACAGGAGGGTTAAGGAATAGACGGGATGAGCTCCGTTTGAGACCATCCTACCAAGGGGACTTTCAAAAATGTAATATCTTATAGCGGCTTTCTTCTGTGGACAAAGGTGAGGACCAAAGCGCAGCGTGGTTAGTGTTCAACATGTTTAATAAAGATCATAAACGTGAACACTACAAAATACCAAAACAACAAATGTGAAAAACCGAAACAGTCCTATCTGGTGCATAGACACAAAGACAGAAGACAGGAAACAACCACCCACAAAACCCAACACAAAACAGGCTACCTAAATATGGTTCCCAATCAGAGACAATGACTAACACCTGCCTCTGATTGAGAACCATCAGGCCAAACATAGAAACGGGAAAAACTAGACACACAACATAGCTCACGTCAGCGACCCTCGTCGCCGACCTAGGGTTGGCAACCCTACTAAATGACTCCACTGGACTGAGGGGCAGCTCGGGACTGAGGGGCAGCTCGGGACTGAGGGGTAGCTCGGGACTGAGGGGTAGCTCCGGACTGAGGGGTAGTTCTGGACTGAGGGGCAGCTCGGGACTGGCTGACTGACGGCTCTGGCAGGTCCTGGCTGACTGACGGCTCTGGCAGCTCCTGGCTGGCTGACGGCTCTGGCAGCTCCTGGCTGGCTGACGGCTCTGGCAGCTCCTGGCTGGCTGACGGCTCTGGCAGCTCCTGGCTGACTGACGGCTCTGCCAGCTCCTGGCTGACTGACGGCTTTGGCAGCTCCTGGCTGACTGACGGCTCAGGACAGACTGGCGGCTCTAGCAGCTCAGGACAGGTGGGAGGCTCTAGCAGCTCTGGACAGGCTGGAGACTCTAGCAGCTCTGGACAGGCGGGGGACTCTAGCAGCTCTGGACAGGCCGGAGACTCTAGCAGCTCTGGACAGGCGGGAGACTCTAGCAGCTCTGGACAGGCGGGAGACAATTACTAAAACCTGCCTCTGATTGAGGACCATATCAGCCTAAACATAGAAATGGGAAAACTAGACACGCACGTCCTGACCAACACTAAAACAAAGAAAACATAAAAGAACTATGGTCAGAACGTGACATATCTTATCTTTCACCGGGTCATGGCTGAACGACGACATGGATAACGTACATCTGGCCAAGTTCATCGTCAAGATAGAACATCTGCCTCCAGTAACAGCTGTTGTGCGATCCCAAGGTTTTGCTGAGGTAGAGTACGCCATGATAAGCTATTGACAAAACTATTTACAAAGAGAGTATATCTCTATTTTTCATAGCTGTCTATTTACCACCACAGACCGATGCTGGCGCTAAGACTACACTCAACGAGCTTTATAAGGCCATAAGAAAACAAGACAAGTGTTATTCAGAAGCAGCGTTCCTAGTGTCCAGGGACTATAAACCTTTTCAACTTAAATCCGTTTTAGCTCATTTCACATGTGCATTTCATTTCCGAGGGGAAAAAAAACTCTAGTCCACCTTTACTCCACACACAAAGATGCATACCAAGCAATCCTTCACCCCCCATTTGGCGAATCTGACCATAACTCTATCCTCCAGATTCCTGCTTACAAGCAAAAACAAAAGCAGGAAGTACCAGTGACTAGCTCAATATGGAAATGTTCAGATGACGCCAATGCTAAGCTACAGGACTGTTTTGCACAGACTGGAATATGTTCTGGGATTCATCCAATGGCATTGAGGAGTACACCACCTCAGTCACTGGCTTCATCAATAAGTGCATCGATGACGTCTTCCCGACAGTGACCGTACGTACATATCCCAACCAGAAGCCATGGATTACAGGCAACATCCACACTGAGCTAAAGGGTAGATCTGCTACTTTCAAGGAGCGGAACATTAATCTGGACACTTATAAGAAATCCCCGTTATGACCTCCAACAAGCAATCAAACAGGCAAACATTAATCTGGACACTTATAAGAAATCCCCGTTATGACCTCCAACAAGCAATCAAACAGGCAAACATTAATCTGGACACTTATAAGAAATCCCCGTTATGACCTTCAACAAGCAATCAAACAGGCAAACATTAATACAGGACTGAGATGGAATATTCACCGGTTCTGACACCCATGGCAGGGCTTGCAAACTATCATGAATTACGAAGGGAAACCCAGCCATGAGCTGCCCAGTGACGCGAGTCTACCAGACTAAATGCCTTCTATGCACTCTTTGAGGCAAGCAACACTGAAGCATGCATGAGAGCACCAGCTTTTAAAATGTTTTATATAACATTTGTTTAACTAGGCAAGTCAGTTCTTCTTAACAAATCCTACCAAAAGGCAACGGGCCGCCTGCAGGGACGGGGGAGACAAGAGAGACAACCACAACAGTACATAAAGAGAGACCTAAGACACAACATAACATGGCAGTGACACATGACAACACATGACACAGATCCTCTCACAGATCCTCACAGATCCTCTCTCCAGATCCACATCACCTGGTAGGGGTGACCTGTCAGCTAGGATGCAATCCAAAAGTGTGCAGAACCTGAGACGCCCAGACCTGAGAGAAGAGAATCTGACGGTTCAGTGTCGCAGTAGCAGATAGATCTAGGAGGATGAGAACAGAGGAGAGAGAGTCAACTGCTTGACAGTTTGGAGTGCCTCAATGACACAGAGAAGAGCGGTGGGGTGACCCGTCTTGAAGCCTGACTGGTTAGAGTCAAGAAGATCGTTCTGAGAAAGTTGGGGAGACAGTTGGTCAGAGACGCTCAACTGTTTTGGAAAAAAGGGATGTCGTTTTTGACGCCAGAAGTTTAGATTTCCTCCATTTGTTTTGCTGCAACCCTTCTAATTTATTGTACCCTTCACAATCACAATCTCCTCCAACACACAGAGCAGGCAATGCGCTTGACCTCGTCTTTACTAGTGGCTCTCCTTATTGATCTCACTGCAACCCCACTCCAGGTCTCTGATTACTACTTGCATTTTCTGTCTCGCTTTCCTCCAACCATAACCACTCAGCCCTTATGATCCGTCACAATCTCTCTCTCTCACTCCCATTAATCACTTCTATCCTATAATTATTACTAATGATTCATTACTTATGATGAGGTAGGTAGATAGATGGGCTGTTTACAGATGGGCTATGTACAGGTGCAGTGATCTGTAAACTGCTCTGACAGCTGGGAGATGTGTGAGTCTCCAGTGTTCATGATAGTTTTGGCAACTATGTCTGTGTTTTCTATACCTGTTCACTCCTGTGAGTTGGAGGAGATTGTGGGTAAGGATGAGGTCAAAAGAGGCAAGGAGGGAAAAATAAATGATGTGTGTGCGCCGTGACAACCAGATACTCTCAGACTATGATCCATGTCTCCGCCCCCAAAAAGCCAAGGGACTGATCAACCAGACGTTCTTGACCGCAGATGGGCAGTTCCAAACTCTGCCAGAGATTTTGCATTTTGTGCGTGCAGGGTGCAATAAATTAGAAGCAGCCAAGCGTCTGTAAAGTCTACAGGGAAAGGAGTGAACAGGTATAGAAAACACAGACATAGTTGCCAAAACTATCATTGAACACTGGAGACTCACATCTCCCTCACTAAGCATCAGCTGTCAGAGAAGCTTACAGATCACTGCACCTGTACGTAGCCTATCTGTAAACAGCCCATCTATCTACCAACCTCATCCCCATACTGGTATTTATTTATTTGGCTCATTTGCACCCCAGTATCTCTACCTGGACATTCATCCTCTTCCGATCTACCATTCCAATGTTTAATTGCTATATTGTAATTACTTCGCCACCATGGCCTATTTATTTCCTTATACATATTTCCCAAATATATCCTTGACTCTTTCTAAAAGCATTGTACTGGATAATATAATATAATAATATATAAGGATAATATTGACATGGGTGACATAATGGACACGAGTCACTCACAGTGTGTGTGTAGGAAACTGTATTTTAGCTGTATACCAGGTTTTCCACTGCTAAGAGGTGCTTCAATCTGGGAGCATCTATCAGATGCTTATTGGTTGCGGTCTCTCTCTCTCCTACTCTGAGGCTGACGATGCGCCCAGACTTCTGTGTCTTAAAGGCCCCGTCTATCCGACGTACGGTGATATGGCGGAGAATAGTAAAACTATTGTAAAGGAAGTTGTGAGGGAAGTGAGTTTTTTACTCATGCAGGACCTTTCGCCCCCCCAACTACCGTCAACCAATCATGTCAATGCGGAGCCCCCCCCTGTTACAACATAGAGAGGCGCATAGCGATGTGGCACGATGTCATTGCACCCCGCCTAGGGACGGCATGGAAGAGCACCAGTAAGCCAGTGACTCAGTAATAGGGTTAGAGGCAGATAATCCCAGTGGAGAGAGGGGAACTGGCCAGGCAGAGACAACAAGGTTTGTCCCTCGAGAGCCTTTCCGTTCACCTTCCCACTCCTGAGCTAGACTACACTCAATCATAGAACCCACTGAAGAGATGAGTCTTCAGCAAAGACTTAAAGGTTGAGACCAAGTCTACATCTCTCACATTGATCGGCAGACCATTCCATAAAAATGGATCTCTATATGAGAAATCCTCGCCTCCAGCTGTTTGCTTAGAAATTTGCTTAGAAATTCTAGGGACAGTAAGGAGGCCTGCATCTTGTGGCAGTAGCATAAGTGTAGGTATGTAAGGCAGGACCAAAGATAAAAAAAAATGTGTTTTGTGTTGTGATAGCTCCTAAGAATCTTTATTGTGTTATTACATACAGCCAGAAATAACTTTTGGATATCAGCGTGGCAGTAACTCACAAGCGTTACAACCAGAAATACGACTTTCCCGAATTGGATCCTAATTGAACCCAGAAACTGCTTCAAGATGCAGATGGTAGAGAAGAAGTGGGCTTCTAGTCCGACTCAGGAGGCACACAATCCATCGCTTCGGAGTGGAGTATATTACTCACAAATGTTCACTCTGGATAATAAAGTAGACAAGCTCAGGGCGAGGATCTATTTCCAGAGAGACATCAGGGACTGTAACATGCTCATGATTCCGTGAAACAGAGTATCTCCGGATATACTGTCCCCATCCATACAGCCAGCTGGGTTCTCAGTGCATCATACAGACAGGAATCAAGAACTCTCTGGATATACTGTCCCCGTCCATACAGCCAGCTGGGTTCACAGTGCATCGTACAGACAGGAATAAAGAACTCTCTGGATATACTGTCCCCGTCCATACAGCCAGCTGGGTTCTCAGTGCATTGTACAGACAGGAATCAAGAACTCTCTGGATATACTGTCCCAGTCCATACAGCCAGCTGGGTTCTCAGTGCATCGTACAGACAGGAATAAAGAACTCTCTGGATATACTGTCCCCATCCAGACAGCCAGCTGGGTTCTCAGTGCATCGTACAGACAGGAATAAAGAACTCTCTGGATATACTGTCCCCATCCAGCCAGCCAGCTGGGTTCTCAGTGCATCGTACAGACAGGAATCAAGAACTCTCTGGATATACTGTCCCCATCCATACAGCCAGCTGGGTTCTCATCGTACAGACAGGAATAAAGAACTCTCTGGATATACTGTCCCAGTCCATACAGCCAGCTGGGTTCTCATCGTACAGACAGGAATAAAGAACTCTCTGGATATACTGTCCCCATCCATACAGCCAGCTGGGTTCTCAGTGCATCGTACAGACAGGAATAAAGAACTCTCTGGATATACTGTCCCCGTCCATACAGCCCGCTGGGTTCTCATCGTACAGACAGGAATAAAAATCTCTCCAGGGAAGAAGAAAGGTGGGTGTGTTTCATGGTTAACTACTTCTGATGTGATTGGGATAAACTGCTCTGGTGAACTCCATGCCCAAGAGGGTTAAGGCAGTGCTGGAAAATGATGGTGGTCACACAAAATATTGACACTTTGGGCCCAATTTGCACAATTTCACTTAGGGGTGTACTCACTTTTGTTGCCAGCGGTTTGGACATTAATGGCTGTGTGTGGAGTTATTTTGAGGGGACAGCAAATTTACACTGTTATACAAGCTGTACACTCACTACTTTACATTGTAGCAAAGTGCCATTTCTTCAGTGTTGTCACATGAAAAGATATACTCAAATATTTACAAAAATGTGAGGGGTGTACTCACGTTTGTGATACTGTATACACCTGTTCTGAAATGCCCCAGAGTCTGCAAGGGGCACCATGAAGACCAAGGAGCTCTCCCAACAGGTCAGGGACAAAGTTGTGGAGAAGTACAGATCAGGGTTGGATTATAAAAAATATCAGAAACTGTGAACGTCCCACGGAGCACCATTAAATCCATTATTAAAAAATGGAAAGAATATGGCACCACAACAAACCTGCCAAGAGAGGGCCACCCACCAAAACTCACTGACCAGGCAAGGAGGGCATTAATCAAAGAGGCAACAAAGAGACCAAAGATAACCCTGAAGGAGCTGCAAAGCTCCACAGCAGAGATTGGAGTATCTGTCCGTGAGACAACGTTAAACCGTTCGCTCCACAGAGGATTTACGGAAGCTAACGGAATAAGATGAGCGATAGTCCAGGGAAAACATTTACGTCTATTTTACAGAACATTTTATTCAATCCTCACCAGGTAAATTAACTGAGATGCTCATTTACGACAACGACCTGGGGAATAGTTGCAGGGGACAGGAAATGAATGAGCCAATTGGAAGCTGGGGATCCAGGGTTTGATTGTTGCATTGCGTAGATCCCAAGATGTGTTGGACAAAACCCACTGAGTCAATGTTTGCTTCAAAAGACATTTGGAGTGGGGCTGTGAACTTCTCCACCTGAATATTCAACTCAATGCCACACCAAACCCCAGCACCACATACTCCCATCCAGACAGTGACGTCACACAGCTGTGACCCTCAGACACCCACCATACCTCTCCTCCTCTCCTCCTCTCCACCCTATCTCTACCCCCTCCTCTCCTCCCTGTCTCTACCTCTCCTCTCCTCCTCTCCCCCTATCTCTACCCCCCTCTCCTCCTCTCCTCCTCTCCCCATGTATCTACCCTCTCCTCTCCATGTCTCTACCCTCTACTCTCCTCCTCTCCCCCTGTCTATACCCTCTCCTCTGCTCGCCTCCTCGTCTCCTCCTCTCCTCCTCTCCACTCTGTCTATACCGTCTCCTCTCTTCCTCTCCACCCTGTCTATACCCTCTCCTCGTCTCCTTCTCTCCACCATGTCTCTACCCTCTACTCTCCTCTCCTCCTCTCCCCGTGTCTATACCCTCTCCTCTGCTCGCCTCCTCATCTCCTCTCCTCCTCTCCACTCTGTCTATACCCTCTCCTCTCTTCCTCTCCACCCTGTCTATACCCTCTCCTCGTCTCCTTCTCTCCACCCTGTCTCTACCCTCTCCTCTCCTCGTTTCCTCCTCTCCCCCTCTCCACCCTGTCTCTACCCTCTCCTCTCCTTCTCTCCACCCTGTCTCTACCCCCTCCTCTCTTCCTCTCCCCGTCTATACCCTCTCTCCTCCTCTCCACTCTCTCTCGTCCTCTTCTCTCCTCCTCTCCACTCTCTCTAGCCTCTCCTCCTCTCCACTCTGTCTCTCTGCCTATCCCTCCATCCCTCCATCCCTCCCCCCTTCCTCCCTTCCTCTGCCTGTTGTCTGTCGTTCTCAGAGGTGCTGTGTTCTCTCATGATCCATCAATCTCTCCCTCCGGTGTTAAACTGACAACAGTGTTTGTGTTTCCCAGTGGTCCTGTGTTCTCTCATGATCCATCAATCTCTCCCTCCGGTGTTAAACTGACAACAGTGTTTGTGTTTCCCAGTGGTCCTGTGTTCTCTCATGATCCATCAATCTCTCCCTCCGGTGTTAAACTGACAACAGTGTTTGTGTTTCCCAGTGGTCCTGTGTTCTCTCATGATCCATCAATCTCTCCCTCCGGTGTTAAACTGACAACAGTGTTTGTGTTTCCCAGTGGTCCTGTGTTCCTGCCATTCCTCCTACCTTTATCTTCTCCATCATCTTTTCCCACAGGGGCCAGCAGGAAGCAGCCTTCTGATGAACCCACTATTTGTTTCCTGTGTTTGTGATGGATGGATGGATGGATGGATGGATGAATGGGATGGATTAATGGGATGAATGGGATGGATGAATGGATGGGTGGATGTATGGATGGGTGGATGTACGGATGGATGGATGGGTGTTTTGGGAGGAGAAAGGATTGATGGATGGATGGATGGGTGGGTGGGAGGGTGGGTGAATGGATGGGTGGGTGGGTGGGTGGGTGGGTGTTTTGAGAGGAGAAAGGATGGATGGATGGGTGTTTTGGGAGGAGAAAGGATTCATGGTGGCTAATTTCCTCCCAGTGAAAGGTGTAAACAGCTTCCCTGCCTCATACAGCCCATATGTACAGTATGTTGAAGTGTGTGTGTGTGTGTGTTCCAGCTTGTATACACACACATGAGCTTTTCTTAAAGCTCCTCTTATCTGACCCCCTCCCTCGGACCCCCTCCCTCGGACCCCCTCCTTCTGACCCCCTCCCTCTGACCCCTCCATCGGACCCCTTCCTCTGACCCCCTCCCTCTGACCCCCTCCCTCTAACCCCCTCCATCTGACCCCCTCCATCGGACCCCTTCCTCTGACCCCTTCATCTGACCCCTCCATCTGACCCCCTCCCTCTGACCCCCTCCCTCTAACCCCCTCCCTCTGACCCCCTCCCTCTAACCCCCTCCCTCTGACCCCCTCCCTCTGACCCCCTCCCTCTGACCCCATCCCTCTGACCCCCTCCCTCTAACCCCTCCCTCTGACCCCCTCCCTCTGACCCCCTCCCTCTGACCCCCTCCCTCTGACCCCCTCCCTCTAACCCCTCCCTCTGACCCCCCTCATCCGACCCCTCCCTCTGACCCCCTCCCTCTGACCCCCTCCCTCTAACCCCCTCCCTCTGACCCCCTCTCTCTGACCCCCTTCCCTCTGTCCCCCTCCCTCTGACCCCCTCCCTCTGACCCCTCCCTCTGACCCCCTCCCTCTGCCCCCTCCCTCTGTCCCCCTCCCTCTGACCCCTTCCTTCCAACCCCTTCCATCTGACCCCCTCCATCTGACCCCTTCCTCTGACCCCCTCCCTCTGACCTCTCCATCTGACCCCCTCCATCTAATCCCCTCCCTCTGACCCCCTTCCTCTGACCCCCTTCTCTCTGACCCCCTCACTCTGACCCCCTTCCCTCTAACCCCCTCCCTCTGACCCCCTCCCTCTGTCCCCCTCCCTCTGTCCCCCTCCCTCTGACCCCCTCCCTCTGTCCCCCTCCCTCTGACCCCCTCCCTCTGACCCCTCCCTCTGACCCCCTCCCTCTGTCCTCTAGTTGTGAACTGCACAGAGCCAGGTCATGTGGAGGACAGCGTCAGACAGGTGACGTCTGAAGGCCCTGGTCTTTACAGCTTCCAGACCTCCGTGTCCTACCGCTGTAACCCTGGTTACTACCTACTGGGAACCAGCACTCTGTCCTGCCAGGGAGACGGCACCTGGGATAGAACGCTGCCCAAGTGTCTGTGTGAGTACCAGATACACACACCATGAGATATTAACACACACACACCATGGGATATTAACACACACACACCATGTGATATTAACACACACACACCATGTGATATTAACACACACACACCATGGGATATTAACACACATCATGAGATATTAACACACACCATGTGATATTAACACACACCATGGGATATTAACACACACACACCATGGGATATTAACACACACACACCATGTGATATTAACACACACACACCATGTGATATTAACACACACCATGTGATATTAACACACACACACCATGTGATATTAACACACACCATGTGATATTAACACACACACACCATGTGATATTAACACACACCATGTGATATTAACACACACACACCATGAGATATTAACACACACCATGTGATATTAACACACACACACCATGTGATATTAACACACACACACCATGTGATATTAACACACACACACCATGAGATATTAACACACACCATGTGATATTAACACACACACACCATGTGATATTAACACACACCATGTGATATTAACACACACCATGTGATATTAACACACACCATGTGATATTAACACACACCATGTGATATTAACACACACCATGTGATATTAACACACACACACCATGTGATATTAACACACACCATGTGATATTAACACACACCATGTGATATTAACACACACCATGTGATATTAACACACACACACACACCATGTGATATTAACACACACCATGTGATATTAACACACACCATGTGATATTAACACACACACCATGAGATATTAACACACACCATGTGATATTAACACACACCATGTGATATTAACACACACCATGTGATATTAACACACACCATGTGATATTAACACACACACCATGTGATATTAACACACACCATGTGATATTAACACACACACACCATGTGATATTAACACACACCATGTGATATTAACACACACACACCATGTGATATTAACACACACACACCATGTGATATTAACACACACCATGTGATATTAACACACACCATGTGATATTAACACACACACACCATGTGATATTAACACACACACACACCATGTGATATTAACACACACACCATGTGATATTAACACACACCATGTGATATTAACATGTGATATTAACACACCATGTGATATTAACACACACCATGTGATATTAACACACACCATGTGATATTAACACACACACACCATGTGATATTAACACACACCATGTGATATTAACACACACCATGTGATATTAACACACACACACCATGTGATATTAACACACACCATGTGATATTAACACACACCATGTGATATTAACACACACCATGTGATATTAACACACACACACCATGTGATATTAACACACACCATGTGATATTAACACACACACACCATGTGATATTAACACACACCATGTGATATTAACACACACACACCATGTGATATTAACACACACACACCATGTGATATTAACACACACCATGTGATATTAACACACACCATGTGATATTAACACACACACACCATGTGATATTAACACACACCATGTGATATTAACACACACACACCATGTGATATTAACACACACACACCATGTGATATTAACACACACACACACCATGTGATATTAACACACACACCATGTGATATTAACACACACCATGTGATATTAACACACACACACCATGTGATATTAACACACACACCATGTGATATTAACACACACCATGTGATATTAACACACACCATGTGATATTAACACACACACACCATGTGATATTAACACACACCATGTGATATTAACACACACACACACCATGTGATATTAACACACACACACCATGTGATATTAACACACACCATGTGATATTAACACACACCATGTGATATTAACACACACCATGTGATATTAACACACACCATGTGATATTAACACACACACACCATGTGATATTAACACACACACACCATGTGATATTAACACACACACACCATGTGATATTAACACACACACACCATGTGATATTAACACACACCATGTGATATTAACACACACACACCATGTGATATTAACACACACCATGTGATATTAACACACACCATGTGATATTAACACACACACACCATGTGATATTAACACACACCATGTGATATTAACACACACCATGTGATATTAACACACACCATGTGATATTAACACACACACACCATGAGATATTAACACACACCATGTGATATTAACACACACACACCATGTGATATTAACACACACACACCATGTGATATTAACACACACACACCATGTGATATTAACACACACCATGTGATATTAACACACACCATGTGATATTAACACACACACACCATGTGATATTAACACACAGCATGTGATATTAACACACACCATGTGATATTAACACACACCATGTGATATTAACACACACCATGTGATATTAACACACACCATGTGATATTAACACACACCATGTGATATTAACACACACACACACCATGTGATATTAACACACACACACACCATGTGATATTAACACACACCATGTGATATTAACACACACCATGTGATATTAACACACACACACCATGTGATATTAACACACACACACACCATGTGATATTAACACACACACACACCATGTGATATTAACACACACCATGTGATATTAACACACACCATGTGATATTAACACACACCATGTGATATTAACACACACACACCATGAGATATTAACACACACCATGTGATATTAACACACACACACCATGTGATATTAACACACACCATGTGATATTAACACACACCATGTGATATTAACACACACACACCATGTGATATTAACACACACACACCATGTGATATTAACACACACACACCATGTGATATTAACACACACCATGTGATATTAACACACACACACCATGTGATATTAACATACACACACCATGTGATATTAACACACACACACCATGTGATATTAACACACACACACCATGAGATATTAACACACACCATGTGATATTAACACACACCATGTGATATTAACACACACCATGTGTTTACCAGATTTACCAGGCTTGTTCAGGTAGAACAGGTATATTTACTAGGCTTGTTCAGGTAGAACAGGTATATTTACTAGGCTTGTTCAGGTAGAACAGGTAAACCAGGTATATTTACTAGGCTTGTTCAGGTAGAACAGGTATATTTACTAGGCTTGTTCAGGTAGAACAGGTATATTTACTAGGCTTGTTCAGGGAGAACAGGTATATTTACTAGGCTTGTTCAGGTAGAACAGGTATATTTACTAGGCTTGTTCAGGGAGAACAGGTATATTTACTAGGCTTGTTCAGGTAGAACAGGTATATTTACTAGGATTGTTCAGGTAGAACAGGTAGAACAGGTAAACCAGGTATATTTACTAGGCTTGTTAATGTAGAACAGGTAGAACAGGTAAACCAGGTATATTTACTAGGCTTGTTCAGGTAGAACAGGTAAACCAGGTATATTTACTAGGCTTGTTCAGGTAGAACAGGTATATTTACTAGGCTTGTTCAGGTAGAACAGGTATATTTACTAGACTTGTTCAGGGAGAACAGGTATATTTACTAGGCTTGTTCAGGGAGAACAGGTAAACCAGGAATATTTACTAGGCTTGTTCAGGTAGAACAGGTATATTTACTAGGCTTGTTCAGGTAGAACAGGTATATTTACTAGGCTTGTTCAGGTAGAACAGGTATATTTACTAGGCTTGTTCAGGTAGAACAGGTATATTTACTAGGCTTGTTCAGGTAGAACAGGTATATTTACTAGGCTTGTTCAGGTAGAACAGGTATATTTACTAGGGTTGTTCAGGGAGAACAGGTAAACCAGGTATATTTACTAGGCTTGTTCAGGTAAACCAGGTATATTTACTAGGCTTGTTCAGGTAAACCAGGTATATTTACTAGGCATGTTCAGGTAGAACAGCTAAACCAGGTATATTTACCAGGCTTGTTCAGGTAAACCAGGTATATTTACTAGGATTGTTCAGGTAGAACAGGTAGAACAGGTAAACCAGGTATATTTACTAGGCTTGTTAATGTAGAACAGGTAGAACAAGTAAACCAGGTATATTTACTAGGCTTGTTCAGGTAGAACAGGTAAACCAGGTATATTTACTAGGCTTGTTCAGGTAGAACAGGTATATTTACTAGGCTTGTTCAGGTAGAACAGGTATATTTACTAGGCTTGTTCAGGGAGAACAGGTATATTTACTAGGCTTGTTCAGGGAGAACAGGTAAACCAGGTATATTTACTAGGCTTGTTCAGGTAGAACAGGTATATTTACTAGGCTTGTTCAGGTAGAACAGGTATATTTACTAGGCTTGTTCAGGTAGAACAGGTATATTTACTAGGCTTGTTCAGGTAGAACAGGTATATTTACTAGGCTTGTTCAGGGAGAACAGGTAAACCAGGTATATTTACTAGGCTTGTTCAGGTAGAACAGGTATATTTACTAGGCTTGTTCAGGTAGAACAGGTATATTTACTAGGCTTGTTCAGGTAGAACAGGTATATTTACTAGGCTTGTTCAGGTAGAACAGGTAGAACAGGTAAACCAGGTATATTTACTAGGCTTGTTCAGGAGAACAGGTAAACCAGGTATATTTACTAGGCTTGTTCAGGTAGAACAGGTATATTTACTAGGATTTTTCAGGGAAAAGCAGGTATATTTACTAGGCTTGTTCAGGTAGAACAGGTATATTTACTAGGCTTGTTCAGGTAGAACAGGTAAACCAGGTATATTTACTAGGCTTGTTCAGGTAGAACAGGTAAACCAGGTATATTTACTAGGCTTGTTCAGGTAAACCAGGTATATTTACTAGGCTTGTCCAGGTAGAAAAGGTATATTTACTAGGCTTGTTCAGGTAGAACAGGTATATTTACTAGGCTTGTTCAGGTAAACCAGGTATATTTACTAGGCTTGTTCAGGTAGAACAGGTAAACCAGGTATATTTACTAGGCTTGTTCAGGTAAACCAGGTATATTTACTAGGCTTGTTCAGGTAGAACATGTAAACCAGGTATATTTACTAGGCTTGTTCAGGTAGAACAGGTAAACCAGGTATATTTACCAGGCTTGTACAGGTAGAACAGGTAAACCAGGTATATTTACTAGGCTTGTTCAGGTAAACCAGGTATATTTACTAGGCTTGTTCAGGTAGAACAGGTAAACCAGGTATATTTACCAGGCTTGTTTAGGTAGAACAGGTAAACCAGGTATATTTACTAGGATTGTTCAGGTAGAACAGGTAGACCAGGTATATTTACTAGGCTTGTTCAGGTAGAACAGGTAAACCAGGTATATTTACTAGGCTTGTTCAGGGAGAACAGGTATATTTACTAGGCTTGTTCAGGTAGAACAGGTAAACCAGGTATATTTACCAGGCTTGTTCAGGTAGAACAGGTATATTTACTAGGCTTGTTCAGGTAGAACAGGTATATTTACTAGGCTTGTTCAGGTAGAACATGTAAACCAGGTATATTTACTAGGCTTGTTCAGGTAGAACAGGTAAACCAGGTATATTTACCAGGCTTGTTCAGGTAGAACAGGTAAACCAGGTATATTTACTAGGCTTGTTCAGGTAAACCAGGTATATTTACTAGGCTTGTTCAGGTAGAACAGGTAAACCAGGTATATTTACCAGGCTTGTTTAGGTAGAACAGGTAAACCAGGTATATTTACTAGGATTGTTCAGGTAGAACAGGTAGACCAGGTATATTTACTAGGCGTGTTCAGGTAGAACAGGTAAACCAGGTATATTTACTAGGCTTGTTCAGGTAGAACAGGTATATTTACTAGGCTTGTTCAGGTAGAACAGGTAAACCAGGTATATTTACCAGGCTTGTTCAGGTAGAACAGGTATATTTACTAGGCTTGTTCAGGTAGAACAGGTATATTTACTAGGCTTGTTCAGGTAGAACAGGTATATTTACTAGGCTTGTTCAGGTAGAACAGGTATATTTACTAGGCTTGTTCAGGTAGAACAGGTATATTTACTAGGCTTGTTCAGGGAGAACAGGTATATTTACTAGGCTTGTTCAGGTAGAACAGGTATATTTACTAGGCTTGTTCAGGGAGAACAGGTATATTTACTAGGCTTGTTCAGGTAGAACAGGTATATTTACTAGGCTTGTTCAGGTAGAACAGGTATATTTACTAGGCTTGTTCAGGTAGAACAGGTAAACCAGGTATATTTACCAGGCTTGTTCAGGTAGAACAGGTATATTTACTAGGCTTGTTCAGGTAGAACAGGTATATTTACTAGGCTTGTTCAGGTAGAACAGGTATATTTACTAGGCTTGTTCAGGTAGAACAGGTATATTTACTAGGCTTGTTCAGGTAGAACAGGTATATTTACTAGGCTTGTTCAGGGAGAACAGGTATATTTACTAGGCTTGTTCAGGTAGAACAGGTATATTTACTAGGCTTGTTCAGGGAGAACAGGTATATTTACTAGGCTTGTTCAGGTAGAACAGGTATATTTACTAGGCTTGTTCAGGGAGAACAGGTATATTTACTAGGCTTGTTCAGGTAGAACAGGTAAACCAGGTATATTTACTAGGCTTGTTCAGGTAGAACAGGTATATTTACTAGGCTTGTTCAGGTAGAACAGGTATATTTACTAGGCTTGTTCAGGTAGAACAGGTATATTTACTAGGCTTGTTCAGGTAGAACAGGTATATTTACTAGGCTTGTTCAGGTAGAACAGGTAAACCAGGTATATTTACTAGGCTTGTTCAGGTAGAACAGGTATATTTACTAGGCTTGTTCAGGTAGAACAGGTATATTTACTAGGCTTGTTCAGGTAGAACAGGTATATTTACTAGGCTTGTTCAGGTAGAACAGGTAGAACAGGTATATTTACTAGGCTTGTTCAGGTAGAACAGGTATATTTACTAGGCTTGTTCAGGTAGAACAGGTATATTTACTAGGCTTGTTCAGGTAGAACAGGTATATTTACTAGGCTTGTTCAGGGAGAACAGGTAAACCAGGTATATTTACTAGGCTTGTTCAGGTAGAACAGGTATATTTACTAGGCTTGTTCAGGTAGAACAGGTATATTTACTAGGCTTGTTCAGGTAGAACAGGTATATTTACTAGGCTTGTTCAGGTAGAACAGGTATATTTACTAGGCTTGTTCAGGGAGAACAGGTAAACCAGGTATATTTACTAGGCTTGTTCAGGTAGAACAGGTATATTTACTAGGATTTTTCAGGGAAAAGCAGGTATATTTACTAGGCTTGTTCAGGTAGAACAGGTATATTTACTAGGCTTGTTCAGGTAGAACAGGTAAACCAGGTATATTTACTAGGCTTGTTCAGGTAGAACAGGTAAAGGCCAGGTATATTTACTAGGCTTGTTCAGGTAAACCAGGTATATTTACTAGGCTTGTCCAGGTAGAAAGGTATATTTACTAGGCTTGTTCAGGTAGAACAGGTATATTTACTAGGCTTGTTCAGGTAAACCAGGTATATTTACTAGGCTTGTTCAGGTAGAACAGGTAAACCAGGTATATTTACTAGGCTTGTTCAGGTAAACCAGGTATATTTACTAGGCTTGTTCAGGTAGAACATGTAAACCAGGTATATTTACTAGGCTTGTTCAGGTAGAACAGGTAAACCAGGTATATTTACCAGGCTTGTACAGGTAGAACAGGTAAACCAGGTATATTTACTAGGCTTGTTCAGGTAAACCAGGTATATTTACTAGGCTTGTTCAGGTAGAACAGGTAAACCAGGTATATTTACCAGGCTTGTTTAGGTAAACCAGGTAAACCAGGTATATTTACTAGGCTTGTTCAGGTAGAACAGGTAGACCAGGTATATTTACTAGGCTTGTTCAGGTAGAACAGGTAAACCTTGTTCAGGTATATTTTACTAGGCTTGTTCAGGTAGAACAGGTATATTTACTAGGCTTGTTCAGGTAGAACAGGTAAACCAGGTATTTACCAGGCTTGTTCAGGTAGAACAGGTATATTTACTAGGCTTGTTCAGGTAGAACAGGTATATTTACTAGGCTTGTTCAGGTAGAACAGGTAAACCAGGTATATTTACTAGGCTTGTTCAGGTAGAACAGGTAAACCAGGTATATTTACCAGGCTTGTTCAGGTAGAACAGGTAAACCAGGTATATTTACTAGGCTTGTTCAGGTAGAACCAGGTATATTTACTAGGCTTGTTCAGGTAGAACAGGTAAACCAGGTATATTTACCAGGCTTGTTCAGGTAGAACAGGTAAACCAGGTATATTTACTAGGCTTGTTCAGGTAGAACAGGTAAACCAGGTATATTTACTAGGCTTGTTCAGGTAGAACAGGTAAACCAGGTATATTTACCAGGCTTGTTCAGGTAGAACAGGTATATTTACTAGGCTTGTTCAGGTAGAACAGGTAAACCAGGTATATTTACCAGGCTTGTTCAGGTAGAACAGGTAAACCAGGTATATTTACTAGGCTTGTTCAGGTAGAACAGGTATATTTACCAGGCTTGTTCAGGTAGAACAGGTATATTTACTAGGCTTGTTCAGGTAGAACAGGTATATTTACTAGGCTTGTTCAGGTAGAACAGGTATATTTACTAGGCTTGTTCAGGTAGAACAGGTATATTTACTAGGCTTGTTCAGGTAGAACAGGTATATTTACTAGGCTTGTTCAGGTAGAACAGGTATATTTACCAGGCTTGTTCAGGTAGAACAGGTATATTTACTAGGCTTGTTCAGGTAGAACAGGTATATTTACTAGGCTTGTTCAGGTAGAACAGGTAAACCAGGTATATTTACCAGGCTTGTTCAGGTAGAACAGGTATATTTACTAGGCTTGTTCAGGTAGAACAGGTATATTTACTAGGCTTGTTCAGGTAGAATATTTAGGTATATTTACTAGGCTTGTTCAGGTAGAACAGGTATATTTACTAGGCTTGTTCAGGTAGAACAGGTATATTTACTAGGCTTGTTCAGGTAGAACAGGTATATTTACTAGGCTTGTTCAGGTAGAACAGGTATATTTACTAGGCTTGTTCAGGGAGAACAGGTATATTTACTAGGCTTGTTCAGGTAGAACAGGTATATTTATTAGGCTTGTTCAGGGAGAACAGGTATATTTACTAGGCTTGTTCAGGTAGAACAGGTAAACCAGGTATATTTACTAGGCTTGTTCAGGTAGAACAGGTAAACCAGGTATATTTACCAGGCTTGTTCAGGTAGAACAGGTAT
>NC_060196.1:64233291-64235791 GCF_021184085.1 Oncorhynchus gorbuscha
GTCGGCTTCCCTGTGTAGACTGGCTCCTTCCAAGCGTAGCTGCATTGTGCGTCACAGCCCACCCATATCGCGATGTCATACTTTGCCGGCTTGCTGGAAATATACTTCCGGAAAGGACAGCGACCTTTTGACAAAAGAGATTTACTATCAGTAATTAGTATCAGTGTCACAGAAAACAAACACATTAATTAATGATATTACAGCAATACATAATAAAATGAACAGTGAATCACTTCCATTACAGATATGAACATGTGCCTCTGAATGGAACCAGTTGCTCATCCACTGTTACTTCAGACCCAGGGTTGTATGGCAGACGCTCCACCCACTGCTCCCAGACTGCTCCCATGGCTCCACCCACTGCTCCCAGACCTCTCTTATGGCTCCACCCACTGCTCCCAGACCTCTCTTATGACTCCACCCACTGCTCCCAGATCTCTCTTATGGCTCCACCCACTGCTCCCAGACCTCTCTTATGGCTCCACCCACTGCTCCCAGACCTCTCTGATGGCTCCACCCACTGCTCCCAGACAGCTCTGATGGCTCCACCCACTGCTCCCAGACCTCTCTGATGGCTCCACCCACTGCTCCCAGAGTTCTCGTATGGCTCCACCCACTGCTCCCAGAGCTCTCTTATGGCTCCACCCACTTCTCCCAGACTTCTTTTATGGCTCCACCCACTGCTCCCAGACCTCTCTTATGGCTCCACCCACTGCTCCCAGACCTCTCTTATGGCTCCACCCACTGCTCCCAGACCTCTCTGATGGCTCCACCCACTGCTCCCAGACAGCTCTGATGGCTCCACCCACTGCTCCCAGACCTCTCTGATGGCTCCACCCACTGCTCCCAGAGTTCTCGTCTCTGATGGCTCCACCCACTGCTCCCAGAGCTCTCTTATGGCTCCACCCACTTCTCCCAGACTTCTTTTATGGCTCCACCCACTGCTCCCAGACCTCTCTCTTATGCTCCACCCACTCTCCCAGAGCTCTCTTCTCTCCCAGACCTATGGCTCCACCCACTGCTCCCAGACAGCTCTTATGGCTCCACCCACTTCTCCCAGACCTCTCTTATGGCTCCACCCACTGCTCCCAGACCTCTCTTATGGCTCCACCCACTGCCTCCAGACCTCCTTTATGGCTCCACCCACTGCTCCCAGATCTCTCTTATGGCTCCACCCACTGCTCCCAGACCTCTCTTATGGCTCCACCCACTGCTCCCAGACCTCTCTTATGGCTCCACCCACTGCTCCCAGACCTCTCTTATGGCTCCACCCACTGCTCCCAGACCTCTCTTATGGCTCCACCCACTGCTCCCAGACCTCTCTTATGACTCCACCCACTTCTCCCAGATCTCTCTTATGGCTCCACCCACTGCTCCCAGACCTCTCTTATGGCTCCACCCACTGCTCCCAGACCTCTCTTATGGCTCCACCCACTTCTCCCAGACCTCTCTTATGGCTCCACCCACTGCTCCCAGACCTCTTTTATGGCTCCACCCACTTCTCCCAGAGAGGTCTTGACTCACAGTTATCAAATTGTAGTATTGTTGAGAAAAGTGTGAAAGACTTTCAGTGGCATCGTTGGCACAGAAAATCGCCCTTCCACTCTCTGCATTCCAGTCGCCTCGGGACCTATACACACCCGCTAAGATTATCAGCCCTATATAGGAGGCAGGTCAATCTCATCCATCCTTTTCCATTTGTCTCCATATTTACGGAAACCCTCCAAATCTGTCATCTCCAGGATGATTTTTCTCTCTCTCTTTCTCTCTCTCTCTCTCTCTCTCTCTCTCTCTCTCTCTCTCTCTCTCTCTCTCTCTCTCTCTCTCTCTCTCTCTCTCTCTCTCTCTCTCTCTCTCTCTCTCTCTCTCTCTCTCTCTCTCTCTCTCTCTCTCTCTCTCTCTCCCTCCCTCCCTCTGTGTGGTCTATTTGCTGTCTGTCAGCTGAGGGTGCCCACCTGTTTGTGGTTGGCAAAGACATCAAGGCCCAGTCACAGCTGGTCATTATAGTGGGGCTGTGGACACAGACACATGGAGCGCTGTGGTGGCCTAGGGCGGGAAGGAGACAGTAATGAACATACACATCACCATCCACTAGACACGGACGAAGGAATTAGACTGTGATTAATGAAAGAGGGAGAGAAAGGGGATGCAGAGGAATAAGTGATGGATAGAGTGGTAGAAGTAGAAATGAGGAGACATCAGGTATACCAAGAGAGGAGAGGAGAGGTGAGGAGAGGAGAGGAGAGGAGAGGAGGGGAGAGGAGAGGAGGGGAGGGAGGGAGAGGAGGAGGAGGGGAGGGGAGGGGAGGAGGAGAGGAGAGGAGGGGGAGGAGAGGAGAGGAGAGGAGAGGAGGGGAGAGAGGGAGAGGAGGAGGAGGAGAGGAGGAGGAGAGGAGGGGAGGAGAGGAGGAGGAGGGGAGGAGAGGAGGGAGGGGAGGGGAGGGAGGGGAGGAGAGAGAGGAGGGGAGGGGAGGGGGGGAGAGGAGAGGAGAGAGGAGAG
>NC_060196.1:64245791-64280791 GCF_021184085.1 Oncorhynchus gorbuscha
GGACTGGTACTTCCTGTATATAGCTAAGCTATCATTGAATAAGGACTGGTACTTCCTGTATATAGCTAAGGTATCATTGAATAAGGACTGGTACTTCCTGTATATAGCTAAGGTATCATTGAATAAGGACTGGTACTTCCTGTATATAGCTAAGCATTGATCATTGACTAAGGACTGGTACTTCCTGTATATAGCTAAGCTATCATTGACTAAGGACTGGTACTTCCTGTATATAGCTAAGCTATCATTGACTAAGGACTGGTACTTCCTGTATATAGCTAAGCTAATTGACTAAGCTGGTATCATTGAATATCATTGACTAAGGACTGGTACTTCCTGTATATAGCTAAGCTATCATTGACTAAGGACTGGTACTTCCTGTATATAGCTAAGGTATCATTGACTAAGGACTGGTAAGGACTGGACTACTTCCTGTATATAGCTAAGCTATCATTGACTAAGGACTGGTACTTCCTGTATATAGCTAAGCTATCATTGACTAAGGACTGGTACTTCCTGTATATAGCTAAGGTATCATTGACTAAGGACTGGTACTTCCTGTATATAGCTAAGCATTGATAAGGACATTGACTATCATTGACTAAGGACTGGTACTTCCTGTATATAGCTAAGCTATCATTGACTAAGGACTTCCTGTATATAGCTAAGCTATCATTGACTAAGGACTGGTACTTCCTGTACTTCCTGTATATAGCTAAGCTATCATTGACTAAGGACTGGTACTTCCTGTATATAGCTAAGCTATCATTGACTAAGGACTGGTACTTCCTGTATATAGCTAAGCTATCATTGACTAAGGACTGGTACTTCCTGTATATAGCTAAGCTATCATTGACTAAGGACTGGTACTTCCTGTATATAGCTAAGCATTGATCTGGTACTTCCTGATATAGCTAAGGACTAAGGACTGGTACTTCCTGTATATAGCTAAGCTATCATTGACTAAGGACTGGTACTTCCTGTATATAGCTAAGCTATCATTGACTAAGGACTGGTACTTCCTGTATCATTGACTAAGGACTGGTACTTCCTGTATATAGCTAAGCTCATTGACTAAGGACTGGTACTTCCTGTATATAGCTAAGCTATCATTGACTAAGGACTGGTACTTCCTTCCTGTATATAGCTAAGGTATCATTGACTAAGGACTGGTACTTCCTGTATATAGCTAAGCTATCATTGACTAAGGACTGGTACTTCCTGTATATAGCTAAGCTATCATTGACTAAGGACTGGTACTTCCTGTATATAGCTAAGCTATCATTGAATAAGGACTGGTACTTCCTGTATATAGCTAAGGTATCATTGAATAAGGACTGGGACTGGTACTTCCTGTATATAGCTAAGACTATCATTGAATAAGGACTGGTACTTCCTGTATATAGCTAAGCTATCATTGACTAAGGACTGGTACTTCCTGTATATAGCTAAGCTATCATTGACTAAGGACTGGTACTTCCTGTATATAGCTAAGCTATCATTGACTAAGGACTGGTACTTCCTGTATATAGCTAAGCTATCATTGACTAAGGACTGGTACTTCCTGTATATAGCTAAGCTATCATTGACTAAGGACTGGTACTTCCTGTATATAGCTAAGCTATCATTGACTAAGGACTGGTACTTCCTGTATATAGACTAAGGACTATCATTGACTAAGGACTGGTACTTCCTGTATATAGCTAAGCTATCATTGACTAAGGACTGGTACTTCCTGTATATATTGCTAAGCTAAGTATCATTGACATAAGGACTGGTACTTCCTGTAAGGACTGGTACTTCCTGTATATAGCTAAGCTATCATTGACTAAGGACTGGTACTTCCTGTATATAGCTAAGCTATTGACATTGACTAAGGACTGGTACTTCCTGTATATAGCTAAGCTATCATTGACTAAGGACTGGTACTTCCTGTATATAGCTAAGGTATCATTGAATAAGGACTGGTACTTCCTGTATATAGCTAAGGTATCATTGAATAAGGACTGGTACTTCCTGTATATAGCTAAGCTATCATTGACTAAGGACTGGTACTTCCTGTATATAGCTAAGCTATCATTGACTAAGGACTGGTACTTCCTGTATATAGCTAAGCTATCATTGACTAAGGACTGGTACTTCCTGTATATAGCTAAGACTATCATTGACTAAGGACTGGTACTTCCTGTATATAGCTAAGCTATCATTGACTAAGGACTGGTACTTCCTGTATATAGCTAAGCTATCATTGACTAAGGACTGGTACTTCCTGTATATAGCTATCATTGACTATTCCTGTAGCTAAGCTATCATCTGACTAAGGACTGACTAAGGACTGGTACTTCCTGTATATAGCTAAGCTATCATTGACTAAGGACTGGTACTTCCTGTATATAGCTAAGCTATCATTGACTAAGGACTGGTACTTCCTGTATATAGCTAAGCTATCATTGACTAAGGACTGGTACTTCCTGTATATAGCTAAGCTATCATTGACTAAGGACTGGTACTTCCTGTATATAGCTAAGCTATCATTGACTAAGGACTGGTACTTCCTGTATATAGCTAAGCTATCATTGACTAAGGACTGGTACTTCCTGTATATAGCTAAGGTATCATTGAATAAGGACTGGTACTTCCTGTATATAGCTAAGCTATCATTGACTAAGGACTGGTACTTCCTGTATATAGCTAAGCTATCATTGACTAAGGACTGGTACTTCCTGTATATAGCTAAGTATCATTGACTAAGCTGGTACTTCCTGTATATAGCTAAGCTATCATTGACTAAGGACTGGTACTTCCTGTATATAGCTAAGCTATCATTGACTAAGGACTGGTACTTCCTGTATATAGCTAAGCTATCATTGACTAAGGACTGGTACTTCCTGTATATAGCTAAGCATTGAGCTAAGCTATCATTGACTAAGGACTGGTACTTCCTGTATATAGCTAAGGTATCATTGACTAAGGACTGGTACTTCCTGTATATAGCTAAGCTATCATTGAAGCTAAGACTAAGACTGGTACTTCCTGTATATAGCTAAGCTATCATTGACTAAGGACTGGTACTTCCTGTATATAGCTAAGCTATCATTGACTAAGGACTGGTACTTCCTGTATATAGCTAAGCTATCATTGACTAAGGACTGGTACTTCCTGTATATAGCTAAGCTATCATTGACTAAGGACTGGTACTTCCTGTATATAGCTAAGCTATCATTGACTAAGGACTGGTACTTCCTGTATATAGCTATTGAGGACTATCATTGACTAATTGAATAAGACTGGTACTTCCTGTATATAGCTAAGACTAAGGACTGGTATCATTGACTAAGGACTGGTACTTCCTGTATATAGCTAAGCTATCATTGACTAAGGACTGGTACTTCCTGTATATAGCTAAGCTATCATTGACTAAGGACTGGTACTTCCTGTATATAGCTAAGCTATCATTGACTAAGGACTGGTACTTCCTGTATATAGCTAAGTATCATTGACTAAGGACTGGTACTTCCTGTATATAGCTAAGCTATCATTGACTAAGGACTGGTACTTCCTGTATATAGCTAAGGTATCATTGACTAAGGACTGGTACTTCCTGTATATAGCTAAGCTATCATTGACTAAGGACTGGTACTTCCTGTATATAGCTAAGGTATCATTGACTAAGGACTGGTACTTCCTGTATATAGCTAAGCTATCATTGACTAAGGACTGGTACTTCCTGTATATAGCTAAGGTATCATTGACTAAGGACTGGTACTTCCTGTATATAGCTAAGCTATCATTGACTAAGGACTGGTACTTCCTGTATATAGCTAAGCTATCATTGACTAAGGACTGGTACTTCCTGTATATAGCTAAGCTATCATTGACTAAGGACTGGTACTTCCTGTATATAGCTAAGCTATCATTGACTAAGGACTGGTACTTCCTGTATATAGCTAAGCTATCATTGACTAAGGACTGGTACTTCCTGTATATAGCTAAGCTATCATTGACTAAGGACTGGTACTTCCTGTATATAGCTAAGTATCATTGACTAAGGACTGGTACTTCCTGTATATAGCTAAGCTATCATTGACTAAGGACTGGTACTTCCTGATATAGCTAAGCTATCATTGACTAAGGACTGGTACTTCCTGTATATAGCTAAGGTATCATTGACTAAGGACTGGTACTTCCTGTATATAGCTAAGGTATCATTGACTAAGGACTGGTACTTCCTGTATATAGCTAAGACTAAGGACTATCATTGACTAAGGACTGGTACTTCCTGTATATAGCTAAGCTATCATTGACTAAGGACTGGTACTTCCTGTATATAGCTAAGGTATCATTGACTAAGGACTGGTACTTCCTGTATATAGCTAAGGTATCATTGACTAAGGACTGGTACTTCCTGTATATAGCTAAGGTATCATTGACTAAGGACTGGTACTTCCTGTATATAGCTAAGCTAAGTATCATTGACTAAGGACTGGTACTTCCTGTATATAGCTAAGACTATCATTGACTAAGGACTGGTACTTCCTGTATATAGCTAAGCTATCATTGACTAAGGACTGGTACTTCCTGTATATAGCTAAGCTATCATTGACTAAGGACTGGTACTTCCTGTATATAGCTAAGCTATCATTGACTAAGGACTGGTACTTCCTGTATATAGCTAAGGTATCATTGAAGGACTAGCTAAGGTATCATTGACTAAGGACTGGTACTTCCTGTATATAGCTAAGGTATCATTGACTAAGGACTGGTACTTCCTGTATATAGCTAAGGACTATCATTGACTAAGGACTGGTACTTCCTGTATATAGCTAAGCTATCATTGACTAAGGACTGGTACTTCCTGTATATAGCTAAGGTATCATTGACTAAGGACTGGTACTTCCTGTATATAGCTAAGGTATCATTGACTAAGGACTGGTACTTCCTGTATATAGCTAAGCTATCATTGACTAAGGACTGGTACTTCCTGTATATAGCTAAGCTATCATTGACTAAGGACTGGTACTTCCTGTATATAGCTAAGGTATCATTGACTAAGGACTGGTACTTCCTGTATATAGCTAAGCTATCATTGACTAAGGACTGGTACTTCCTGTATATAGCTAAGGTATCATTGACTAAGGACTGGTACTTCCTGTATATAGCTAAGGTATCATTGACTAAGGACTGGTACTTCCTGCTATATAGCTATATAGCTAAGTATATAGCTATCATTGACTAAGGACTGGTACTTCCTGTATATAGCTAAGGTATCATTGACTAAGGACTGGTACTTCCTGTATATAGCTAAGCTATATCATTGACTAAGGACTGGACTAAGGTATTGATAGCTAAGCTATCATTGACTAAGGACTGGTACTTCCTGTATAAGGTATCATTGACTAAGGACTATTCATTGATCATTGAAGGACTGGTACTTCCTGTATATAGCTAAGCTATCATTGACTAAGGACTGGTACTTCCTGTATATAGCTAAGCTATCATTGACTAAGGACTGGTACTTCCTGTATATAGCTAAGCTATCATTGACTAAGGACTGGTACTTCCTGTATATAGCTAAGGTATCATTGACTAAGGACTGGTACTTCCTGTATATAGCTAAGCTATCATTGACTAAGGACTGGTACTTCCTGTATATAGCTAAGGTATCATTGACTAAGGACTGGTACTTCCTGTATATAGCTAAGGTATCATTGACTAAGGACTGGTACTTCCTGTATATAGCTAAGCTATCATTGACTAAGGACTGGTACTTCCTGTATATAGCTGTATATAGCTAAGGTATCATTGACTAAGGACTGGTACTTCCTGTATATAGCTAAGGTATCATTGACTAAGGACTGGTACTTCCTGTATATAGCTAAGCTATCATTGACTAAGGACTGGTACTTCCTGTATATAGCTAAGCTATCATTGACTAAGGACTGGTACTTCCTGTATATAGCTAAGGTATCATTGACTAAGGACTGGTACTTCCTGTATATATCATTGACTAAGGACTATCATTGACTAAGGACTAAGGTGGTACTTCCTGTATATAGCTAAGCTATCATTGACTAAGGACTGGTACTTCCTGTATATAGCTAAGCTATCATTGACTAAGTATATATAGCTAAGCTATCATTGACTAAGGACTGGTACTTCCTGTATATAGCTAAGATCATTGACTAAGGACTGGTACTTCCTGTATATAGCTAAGGTATCATTGACTAAGGACTGGTACTTCCTGTATATAGCTAAGGTATCATTGACTAAGGACTGGTACTTCCTGTATATAGCTAAGGTATCATTGACTAAGGACTGGTACTTCCTGTATATAGCTAAGGTATCATTGACTAAGGACTGGTACTTCCTGTATATAGCTAAGGTATCATTGACTAAGGACTGGTACTTCCTGTATATAGCTAAGCTATCATTGACTAAGGACTGGTACTTCCTGTATATAGCTAAGGTATCATTGACTAAGGACTGGTACTTCCTGTATATAGCTAAGCTATCATTGACTAAGGACTGGTACTTCCTGTATATAGCTAAGCTATCATTGACTAAGGACTGGTACTTCCTGTATATAGCTAAGCTATCATTGACTAAGGACTGGTACTTTGTTCATTGTGTATTTATTCCTCGTGTTACTAATGTTTCATTGTATTCTGGGTTGTTTGTGAAGTAAGCATTTCCCCTGTAGTCTCTACCTGTTGTTTATGAAACATGTGACAATTAAAATGTGATTTGATTCGATATCTAGCCTGTGTCTCTCTCTCCAGCTATAGTGTGTACGGCCCCTCCTCCCATCCCTAACGGCCAGGTGGTTGGAACAGACTTCACCTGGGGCAACAGCGTTAGTTACGCTTGTAACCAGGGTTACCAGCTCTCCCTGCCCACCGTGCTCATCTGCCAGGGAAAAGGCATCTGGAACGGAGATAAACCACAGTGCTTCCGTAAGTAGCCCACTGGAATAGAATGGAATCTGAGCTACGACTAGGAATAGGGACATAACATGTGCAGGTAGCACATTCTACACACACATTCTACAGACACATTCTACAGACACATTCTACAGACACATTCTACAGACACATTCTACAGACACATTCTACAGACACATTCCGCAGACACATTCTACAGACACATTCTACAGACATATTCTACAGGCACATTCTACAGACACATTCTACAGACACATTCCGCAGACACATTCTACAGACACATTCTACAGACACATTCCGCAGACACATTCCGCAGACACATTCCACAGACACATTCTACAGACACATTCTACAGACACATTCTACAGACACATTCCACAGACACATTCTACAGACACATTCCACAGACACACTGCACAGACACATTCTACAGACACATTCCACAGACACATTCTACAGACACATTCCACAGACACATTCTACAGACACATTCCACAGACACACTGCACAGACACATTCTACAGACACATTCCACAGACACACTGCACAGACACACTGCACAGACACGCTGCACAGACACACTGCACAGACACACTGCACAGACACATTGCAGAGACACATTCCACAGACACATTCTACAGACACATTCCACAGACACATTCTACAGACACATTCCACAGACACATTCTACAGACACACTGCACAGACACATTCTACAGACACATTCCACAGACACACTGCACAGACACACTGCACAGACACATTGCAGAGACACATTCCACAGACACATTCTACAGACACATTCTACAGACACATTCCACAGACACATTCCACAGACACACTGCACAGACACACTGCACAGACACATTCTACAGACACATTCCAGAGACACATTCCACAGACACATTCTACAGACACATTCTACAGACACATTCTACAGACACATTCTACAGACACATTCCACAGACACATTCTACAGACACATTCTACAGACACATTCTACAGACACATTCCACAGACACACTGCACAGACACATTGCAGAGACACATTCCACAGACACATTCCACAGACACATTCTACAGACACATTCTACAGACACATTGCAGAGACACATTCCACAGACACATTCCACAGACACATTCTACAGACACATTCTACAGACACATTCCAGATACACATTCCACAGACACATTCCACAGACACATTCTACAGACACATTCTACAGACACATTCTACAGACACATTCTACAGACACATTCCGCAGACACATTCTACAGACACATTCCAGAGACA
Organism: Oncorhynchus gorbuscha; assembly: GCF_021184085.1. Classification (NCBI taxonomy): domain Eukaryota; kingdom Metazoa; phylum Chordata; class Actinopteri; order Salmoniformes; family Salmonidae; genus Oncorhynchus; species Oncorhynchus gorbuscha. The sequence continues at coordinate 64,254,027 of NC_060196.1, forward strand.
CACTGCACAGACACATTCCACAGACACATTCCGCAGACACATTCTACAGACACATTCTACAGACACATTCTACAGACACATTCTACAGACACATTCTACAGACATGTTCCAGAGACACATTGCGTAGCCACAATGATAGATACATTTCAGTTACATTGGTTTCATATGGGATATTCAGTGCTTTGTTAAAATGCTTTATCAATAATGATAGATAACGGGAAAAAATGAGAGAAATCGATAGAAAACGATAGCCTATCTTACATATATTCTCCCTCCCTCCCCTCTCTCTCTCTCTCCCTCCCTCCCTCCCTCCCTCCCTCCCTCCCTCCCTCCCTCCCTCCCTCCCTCCCTCCCTCCCTCCCTCCCTCCCTCCCTCCCTCCCTCCCTCCCTCCCTCCCTCCCTCCCTATTTATCTTTCTCGTTTACCCCCTCACTCACCAATCTCCCCCACCAATCCCTCCCTCCCTTCCCCCTCACCCTCTTTTCCCACCTTCTGTCAACCATCCCTCCCTCCCCCTCCCCCTCCCCTCCCCTCTCTCCCTCTACCCCTCTCCCGTCCCCCTCTCTCGCCCTCCCTCCCCCTCTAGCTGTGTTCTGTGGAGACCCAGGTGTCCCGGCCCAGGGGAGAAGGGAGGACCGTGGGTTCACCTACCTCTCCTCTGTCTCCTTCTCCTGCTCTCCTCCTTTGGTGTTGGTGGGTTCAGCCAGACGATACTGTCAGTATGATGGCATCTGGAGCGGCACTCAGCCCTCCTGCATAGGTAAGAATGGGTCCAGCTAACTATCAGGAACCAACTGAGACCAGGCTGTCAGAATGGGTCCAGCTAACTATCAGGAACCAACTGAGACCAGGCACTCAGAATGGGTCCAACTAACTATCAGGAACCAACTCAGACCAGGCTGTCAGAATGGGTCCAGCTAACTATCAGGAACCAACTGAGACCAGGCTGTCAGAATGGGTCCAACTAACTATCAGGAACCAACTCAGACCAGGCTGTCAGAATGGGTCCAGCTAACTATCAGGAACCAACTGAGACCAGGCTGTAAGAATGGGTCCAGCTAACTATCAGGAACCAACTCAGACCAGGCACTCAGAATGGGTCCAGCTAACTCTCAGTAAACAACTCAGACCAGGCACTCAGAATGGGTCCAGCTAACTATCAGGAACCAACTGAGACCAGGCTGTCAGAATGGGTCCAGCTAACTATCAGGAACCAACTCAGACCAGGCACTCAGAATGGGTCCAGCTAACTATCAGGAACCAACTGAGACCAGGCTGTCAGAATGGGTCCAGCTAACTATCAGGAACCAACTCAGACCAGGCACTCAGAATGGGTCCAGCTAACTCTCAGTAAACAACTCAGACCAGGCACTCAGAATGGGTCCAGCTAACTATCAGGAACCAACTGAGACCAGGCTGTCAGAATGGGTCCAGCTAACTATCAGGAACCAACTCAGACCAGGCACTCAGAATGGGTCCAGCTAACTATCAGGAACCAACTGAGACCAGGCTGTCAGAATGGGTCCAGCTAACTATCAGGAACCAACTCAGACCAGGCTGTCAGAATGGGTCCAGCTAACTATCAGGAACCAACTGAGACCAGGCTGTCAGAATGGGTCCAGCTAACTCTCAGGAACCAACTGAGACCAGGCTGTCAGAATGGGTCCAGCTAACTCTCAGGAACCAACTCAGACCAGGCTGTCAGAATGGGTCCAGCTAACTATCAGTAACCAACTCAGACCAGGCTGTCAGAATGGGTCCTATCAGTAACCAACTCAGACCAGGCTGTCAGAATGGGTCCTCTCAGTAACCAACTCAGACCAGGCTGTCAGAATGGGTCCAGCTAACTATCAGGAACCAACTCAGACCAGGCTGTCAGAATGGGTCCTATCAGTAACCAACTGAGACCAGGCTGTCAGAATGGGTCCAGCTAACTATCAGGAACCAACTGAGACCAGGCTGTCAGAATGGGTCCAGCTAACTATCAGGAACCAACTTAGACCAGGCACTCAGAATGGGTCCAGCTAACTATCAGGAACCAACTCAGACCAGGCACTCAGAATGGGTCCAGCTAACTCTCAGTAAACAACTCAGACCAGGCACTCAGAATGGGTCCAGCTAACTATCAGGAACCAACTCAGACCAGGCTGTCAGAATGGGTCCAGCTAACTATCAGGAACCAACTCAGACCAGGCACTCAGAATGGGTCCAACTAACTATCAGGAACCAACTCAGACCAGGCTGTCAGAATGGGTCCAGCTAACTATCAGGAACCAACTGAGACCAGGCTGTCAGAATGGGTCCAACTAACTATCAGGAACCAACTCAGACCAGGCTGTCAGAATGGGTCCAGCTAACTATCAGGAACCAACTGAGACCAGGCTGTAAGAATGGGTCCAGCTAACTATCAGGAACCAACTCAGACCAGGCACTCAGAATGGGTCCAGCTAACTCTCAGTAAACAACTCAGACCAGGCACTCAGAATGGGTCCAGCTAACTATCAGGAACCAACTGAGACCAGGCTGTCAGAATGGGTCCAGCTAACTATCAGGAACCAACTCAGACCAGGCACTCAGAATGGGTCCAGCTAACTATCAGGAACCAACTGAGACCAGGCTGTCAGAATGGGTCCAGCTAACTATCAGGAACCAACTCAGACCAGGCTGTCAGAATGGGTCCAGCTAACTATCAGGAACCAACTGAGACCAGGCTGTCAGAATGGGTCCAGCTAACTCTCAGGAACCAACTGAGACCAGGCTGTCAGAATGGGTCCAGCTAACTATCAGGAACCAACTGAGACCAGGCTGTCAGAATGGGTCCAGCTAACTCTCAGGAACCAACTCAGACCAGGCTGTCAGAATGGGTCCAGCTAACTATCAGTAACCAACTCAGACCAGGCTGTCAGAATGGGTCCTATCAATAACCAACTCAGACCAGGCTGTCAGAATGGGTCCTCTCAGTAACCAACTCAGACCAGGCTGTCAGAATGGGTCCAGCTAACTATCAGGAACCAACTCAGACCAGGCTGTCAGAATGGGTCCTATCAGTAACCAACTGAGACCAGGCTGTCAGAATGGGTCCAGCTAACTATCAGGAACCAACTGAGACCAGGCTGTCAGAATGGGTCCAGCTAACTATCAGGAACCAACTTAGACCAGGCACTCAGAATGGGTCCAGCTAACTATCAGGAACCAACTCAGACCAGGCACTCAGAATGGGTCCAGCTAACTCTCAGTAAACAACTCAGACCAGGCACTCAGAATGGGTCCAGCTAACTATCAGGAACCAACTCAGACCAGGCTGTCAGAATGGGTCCAGCTAACTATCAGGAACCAACTCAGACCAGGCTGTCAGAATGGGTCCAGCTAACTATCAGGAACCAACTGAGACCAGGCTGTCAGAATGGGTCCTATCAGTAACCAACTCAGACCAGGCTGTCAGAATGGGTCCTATCAGTAACCAACTCAGACCAGGCTGTCAGAATGGGTCCTATCAGTAACCAACTCAGACCAGGCTGTCAGAATGGGTCCAGCTAACTATCAGTAACCAACTCAGACCAGGCTGTCAGAATGGGTCCTATCAGTAACCAACTCAGACCAGGCTGTCAGAATGGGTCCTCTCAGTAACCAACTCAGACCAGGCTGTCAGAATGGGTCCAGCTAACTATCAGGAACCAACTCAGACCAGGCTGTCAGAATGGGTCCTATCAGTAACCAACTGAGACCAGGCTGTCAGAATGGGTCCAGCTAACTATCAGGAACCAACTGAGACCAGGCTGTCAGAATGGGTCCAGCTAACTATCAGGAACCAACTTAGACCAGGCACTCAGAATGGGTCCAGCTAACTATCAGGAACCAACTCAGACCAGGCACTCAGAATGGGTCCAGCTAACTCTCAGTAAACAACTCAGACCAGGCACTCAGAATGGGTCCAGCTAACTATCAGGAACCAACTCAGACCAGGCTGTCAGAATGGGTCCAGCTAACTATCAGGAACCAACTCAGACCAGGCACTCAGAATGGGTCCAACTAACTATCAGGAACCAACTCAGACCAGGCTGTCAGAATGGGTCCAGCTAACTATCAGGAACCAACTGAGACCAGGCTGTCAGAATGGGTCCAACTAACTATCAGGAACCAACTCAGACCAGGCTGTCAGAATGGGTCCAGCTAACTATCAGGAACCAACTGAGACCAGGCTGTAAGAATGGGTCCAGCTAACTATCAGGAACCAACTCAGACCAGGCACTCAGAATGGGTCCAGCTAACTCTCAGTAAACAACTCAGACCAGGCACTCAGAATGGGTCCAGCTAACTATCAGGAACCAACTGAGACCAGGCTGTCAGAATGGGTCCAGCTAACTATCAGGAACCAACTCAGACCAGGCACTCAGAATGGGTCCAGCTAACTATCAGGAACCAACTGAGACCAGGCTGTCAGAATGGGTCCAGCTAACTATCAGGAACCAACTCAGACCAGGCTGTCAGAATGGGTCCAGCTAACTATCAGGAACCAACTGAGACCAGGCTGTCAGAATGGGTCCAGCTAACTCTCAGGAACCAACTGAGACCAGGCTGTCAGAATGGGTCCAGCTAACTATCAGGAACCAACTGAGACCAGGCTGTCAGAATGGGTCCAGCTAACTCTCAGGAACCAACTCAGACCAGGCTGTCAGAATGGGTCCAGCTAACTATCAGTAACCAACTCAGACCAGGCTGTCAGAATGGGTCCTATCAATAACCAACTCAGACCAGGCTGTCAGAATGGGTCCTCTCAGTAACCAACTCAGACCAGGCTGTCAGAATGGGTCCAGCTAACTATCAGGAACCAACTCAGACCAGGCTGTCAGAATGGGTCCTATCAGTAACCAACTGAGACCAGGCTGTCAGAATGGGTCCAGCTAACTATCAGGAACCAACTGAGACCAGGCTGTCAGAATGGGTCCAGCTAACTATCAGGAACCAACTTAGACCAGGCACTCAGAATGGGTCCAGCTAACTATCAGGAACCAACTCAGACCAGGCACTCAGAATGGGTCCAGCTAACTCTCAGTAAACAACTCAGACCAGGCACTCAGAATGGGTCCAGCTAACTATCAGGAACCAACTCAGACCAGGCTGTCAGAATGGGTCCAGCTAACACCAACTCAGACCAGGCTGTCAGAATGGGTCCAGCTAACTATCAGGAACCAACTGAGACCAGGCTGTCAGAATGGGTCCTATCAGTAACCAACTCAGACCAGGCTGTCAGAATGGGTCCTATCAGTAACCAACTCAGACCAGGCTGTCAGAATGGGTCCTATCAGTAACCAACTCAGACCAGGCTGTCAGAATGGGTCCTATCAGTAACCAACTCAGACAAAGCACTCAAAATGGGTCCTATCAGTAACCAACTCAGACCAGGCTGTCAGAATGGGTCCTATCAGTAACCAACTCAGACCAGGCTGTCAGAATGGGTCCTATCAGGAACCAACTCAGACAAAGCACTCAAAATGGGTCCTATCAGTAACCAACTCAGACCAGGCTGTCAGAATGGGTCCTATCAGTAACCAACTCAGACCAGGCTGTCAGAATGGGTCCTATCAGGAACCAACTCAGACAAAGCACTCAAAATGGGTCCTATCAGTAACCAACTCAGACCAGGCACTCAAAATGGGTCCTATCAGTAACCAACTCAGACCAGGCTGTCAGAATGGGTCCTATCAGTAACCAACTCAGACCAGGCACTCAAAATGGGTCCTATCAGTAACCAACTCAGACCAGGCTGTCAGAATGGGTCCTATCAGTAACCAACTCAGACCAGGCACTCAAAATGGGTCCTATCAGTAACCAACTCAGACCAGGCTGTCAGAATGGGTCCAGCTAACTATCAGGAACCAACTCAGACCAGGCTGTCAGAATGGGTCCTCTCAGGAACCAACTGAGACCAGGCTGTCAGAATGGGTCCAGCTAACTATCAGGAACCAACTGAGACCAGGCTGTCAGAATGGGTCCAACTAACTATCAGGAACCAACTGAGACCAGGCTGTCAGAATGGGTCCAACTAACTATCAGGAACCAACTCAGACCAGGCTGTCAGAATGGGTCCAACTAACTCTCAGGAACCAACTGAGACCAGGCTGTCAGAATGGGTCCTATCAGTAACCAACTCAGACCAGGCACTCAAAATGGGTCCTATCAGTAACCAACTCAGACCAGGCTGTCAGAATGGGTCCAGCTAACTATCAGGAACCAACTGAGACCAGGCTGTCAGAATGGGTCCTATCAGTAACCAACTGAGACCAGGCTGTCAGAATGGGTCCAGCTAACTATCAGGAACCAACTGAGACCAGGCTGTCAGAATGGGTCCAACTAACTATCAGGAACCAACTGAGACCAGGCTGTCAGAATGGGTCCAACTAACTATCAGTAACCAACTGAGACCAGGCTGTCAGAATGGGTCCAACTAACTCTCAGTAACCAACTCAGACCAGGCTGTCAGAATGGGTCCAACTAACTATCAGTAACCAACTCAGACCAGACTGTCAGAATGGGTCCTATCAGTAAGCAACTCAGACCAGGCTGTCAGAATGGGTCCTATCAGTAAGCAACTCAGACCAGGCTGTCAGAATGGGTCCTATCAGTAACCAACTGAGACCAGGCTGTCAGAATGGGTCCAACTAACTATCAGGAACCAACTGAGACCAGGCTGTCAGAATGGGTCCAACTAACTATCAGTAACCAACTCAGACCAGGCTGTCAGAATGGGTCCAACTAACTATCAGGAACCAACTCAGACCAGGCTGTCAGAATGGGTCCTATCAGTAACCAACTCAGACCAGGCTGTCAGAATGGGTCCAGCTAACTATCAGGAACCAACTCAGACCAGGCTGTCAGAATGGGTCCAGCTAACTATCAGGAACCAACTGAGACCAGGCTGTCAGAATGGGTCCAGCTAACTATCAGGAACCAACTCAGACCAGGCACTCAGAATGGGTCCTATCAGTAACCAACTGAGACCAGGCTGTCAGAATGGGTCCTATCAGTAACCAACTCAGACCAGGCTGTCAGAATGGGTCCAGCTAACTATCAGGAACCAACTCAGACCAGGCTGTCAGAATGGGTCCAGCTAACTATCAGTAACCGACTCAGACCAGGCTGTCAGAATGGGTCCTATCAGTAACCAACTCAGACCAGGCACTCAGAATGGGTCCTATCAGTAACCAACTCAGACCAGGCACTCAAAATGGGTCCTATCAGTAACCAATTCAGACCAGGCTGTCAGAATGGGTCCTATCAGTAACCAACTCAGACCAGGCACTCAAAATGGGTCCTATCAGTAACCAACTCAGACCAGGCTGTCAGAATGGGTCCAGCTAACTATCAGGAACCAACTCAGACCAGGCTGTCAGAATGGGTCCTATCAGTAACCAACTCAGACCAGGCTGTCAGAATGGGTCCTATCAGTAACCAACTCAGACCAGGCTGTCAGAATGGGTCCTATCAGTAACCAACTGAGACCAGGCTGTCAGAATGGGTCCAGCTAACTATCAGTAACCAACTCAGACCAGGCTGTCAGAATGGGTCCAGCTAACTATCAGGAACCAACTGAGACCAGGCTGTCAGAATGGGTCCTATCAGTAACCAACTGAGACCAGGCTGTCAGAATGGGTCCAGCTAACTATCAGTAACCAACTCAGACCAGGCTGTCAGAATGGGTCCTATCAGTAACCAACTGAGACCAGGCTGTCAGAATGGGTCCAGCTAACTCTCAGTAACCAACTCAGACCAGGCACTCAGCCATCCAGAACAATGTATTTTAGAGTGGTTTCAGTTCCAGCATTAGGAAGTGTTTACATGATACCACTAAATGATGTAGCAGGCATATTAGCGCCCCAATCAACATAACAATGGGAATATTTTACATCATGTTATATATCTGAATGTATTGAATAAAAACATTATTTAACAGCCTAAAGAAGTTGTCTGATCTCTGTAAATATACTTACTGACCACAACAACCATCCAACGTAGACCAGTGGCTGTGTGTATCAGGTGGCGATCTACCTATCAGGTGTGCGATCTACCTATCAGGAGGTGGCGATCTACCTATCAGGAGGTGGCGATCTACCTATCAGGTGTGCGATCTACCTATCAGGAGGTGGCGATCTGCCTATCAGGTGGCGATCTACCTATCAGGAGGTGGCGATCTACCTATCAGGCTGCGATCTACCTATCAGGAGGTGGCGATCTACCTATCGGGAGGTGGCGATCTACCTATCAGGTGGCGATCTACCTATCAGGTGGCGATCTACCTATCAGGCTGCGATCTACCTATCAGGCTGCGATCTACCTATCAGGGGGCGATCTACCTATCAGGTGGCGATCTACCTGTCAGGTGGCGATCTACCTATCAGGAGGTGGCGATCTACCTATCAGGTGTGCGATCTACCTATCAGGAGGTGGCGATCTACCTATCAGGAGGTGGCGATCTACCTATCAGGTGGCGATCTACCTATCAGGTGGCGATCTACCTATCAGGTGGCGATCTACCTATCAGGTGGCGATCTACCTATCAGGAGGTGGCGATCTACCTATCAGGTGGCGATCTACCTATCAGGTGGCGATCTACCTATCAGGCTGCGATCTACCTATGAGGCTGCGATCTACCTATCAGGTGGCGATCTACCTATCAGGTGGCGATCTACCTATCAGGCTGCGATCTACCTATCAGGGGGCGATCTACCTATCAGGCTGCGATCTACCTATCAGGTGGCGATCTACCTATCAGGTGGCGATCTACCTATCAGGGGGCGATCTACCTATCAGGTGGCGATCTACCTGTCAGGTGGCGATCTACCTATCAGGAGGTGGCGATCTACCTATCAGGAGGTGGCGATCTACCTATCAGGTGGCGATCTACCTATCAGGTGGCGATCTACCTATCAGGTGGCGATCTACCTATCAGGGGGCGATCTACCTATCAGGTGGCGATCTACCTATCAGGTGGCGATCTACCTATCAGGTGGCGATCTACCTATCAGGTGGCGATCTACCTATCAGGAGGTGGCGATCTACCTATCAGGTGGCGATCTACCTATCAGGAGGTGGCGATCTACCTATCAGGTGGCGATCTACCTATCAGGTGGCTAGATCGCAGGGACGTGATCCATATTCATACCATGAGACGTTTGATACAAAACTAGCCCCCTTGGGTACAGACAAAAGATGTTTTGTTAGATGTGGATTGACGGTTAGATTTACAACCAAGTCAAATGTCCTGCTCATAGGTTTTTATATACTTGGAATAAGTAGAGTACGTAGTGATTTCTATAGTGTTATTATTACTGTCTGTTTCAGATCCCAGTCACACCACCTGCGGAGATCCTGGAACCCCCCTGTTTGGAAACCAGAACAACACCCAAGGCTACCAGGTTACAATACTGTGGGGATGTGGGACAGGTTGCAATACTGTGGGGGTGTGGGGACAGGTTACAATACTGTGGGGGTGTGGGGACAGGTTACAATACTGTGGGGATGTGGGACAGCATGCTACCAGGCTACAATACTGTGGGGATGTGGGACAGGTTACAATACTGTGGGGATGTGGGACAGGTTACAATACTGTGGGGATGTGGGACAGGTTGCAATACTGTGGGGATGTGGGACAGGTTGCAATAATGTGGGGATGTGGGACAGGTTACAATACTGTGGGACAGCATGCTACCAGGCTACAATACTGTGGGGAAGTGGGACAGCATGCTACCAGGTTACTATACTGTGTGGGGACAGGTTACAATACTGTCGGGATGTGGGACAGGTTACTATACTGTGGGGGTGTGGGGACAGGTTACAATACTGTCGGGATGTGGGACAGGTTACAATACTGTGGGAGTGTGGGGACAGGTTACAATACTGTGGGGATGTGGGACAGCATGCTACCAAGTTACAATACTGTGGGGATGTGGGACAGGTTGCAATACTGTGGGGTTGTGGGGACAGGTTACAATACTGTGGGGATGTGGGACAGCATGCTACCAGGTTACAATAATGTGGGGATGTGGGACAGGTTGCAATACTGTGGGGGTGTGGGGACAGGTTACAATACTGTGGGGATGTGGGACAGGTTACAATACTGTGGGGATGTGGGACAGGTTGCAATACTGTGGGGATGTGGGACAGCATGCTACCAGGCTACAATACTGTGGGGATGTGGGACAGCATGCTACCAGGTTACAATACTGTCGGGATGTGGGACATGTTACAATACTGTGGGGGTGTGGGGACAGGTTACAATACTGTGGGGACGTGGCACAGCATGCTACCAAGTTACAATACTGTGGGGATGTGGGACAGCATGCTACCAGGTTAGAATACTGTGGGGATGTGGGACAGCATGCCACCAGGTTAGAATACTGTGGGGGTGTGGGAGGACAGCATGCTACCAGGTTACAATACTGTGGGGGTGTGGGACAGCATGCTACCAGGTTACAATACTGTGGGGATGTGGGACAGCATGCTACCAGGTTACAATACTGTGGGGATGTGGGACAGCATGCTACCAGGTTAGAATACTGTGGGGGTTTGGGAGGACAGCATGCTACCAGGTTAGAATACTGTGGGGGTGTGGGAGGACAGCATGCTACCAGGTTAGAATACTGTGGGGTGTGGGAAGACAGCATGCTACCAGGTTACAATACTGTGGGAATGTGGGACAGGTTACAATACCGTGGGGGTGTGGGACAGGTTACAATACTGTGGGGATGTGGGACAGCATGCTACCAGGTTACAATAATGTGGGGATGTGGGACAGGTTGCAATACTGTGGGGGTGTGGGAGGACAGCATGCTACCAGGTTACAATACTGTGGGGATGTGGGACAGCATGCTACCAGGTTAGAATACTGTGGGGATGTGGGACAGCATGCTACCAGGTTACAATAATGTGGGGATGTGGGACAGGTTGCAATACTGTGGGGGTGTGGGACAGGTTACAATACTGTGGGGGTGTGGTACAGGTTAGAATACTGTGGGGGTGTGGGAGGACAGCATGCTACCAGGTTACAATACTGTGGGGAAGTGGGACAACATGCTACCAGGTTACTATACTGTGTGGGGACAGGTTACAATACTGTTGGGATGTGGGACAGGTTACTATACTGTGGGGGTGTGGGGACAGGTTACAATACTGTCGGGATGTGGGACAGGTTACAATACTGTGGGAGTGTGGGGACAGGTTACAATACTGTGGGGATGTGGGACAGCATGCTACCAAGTTACAATACTGTGGGGATGTGGGACAGGTTGCAATACTGTGGGGTTGTGGGGACAGGTTACAATACTGTGGGGATGTGGGACAGCATGCTACCAGGTTACAATAATGTGGGGATGTGGGACAGGTTGCAATACTGTGGGGGTGTGGGGACAGGTTACAATACTGTGGGGATGTGGGACAGGTTACAATACTGTGGGGATGTGGGACAGGTTGCAATACTGTGGGGATGTGGGACAGGTTGCAATAATGTGGGGATGTGGGAAAGGTTGCAATACTGTGGGGATGTGGGACAGCATGCTACCAGGCTACAATACTGTGGGGATGTGGGACAGCATGCTACCAGGTTACAATACTGTCGGGATGTGGGACATGTTACAATACTGTGGGGGTGTGGGGACAGGTTACAATACTGTGGGGATGTGGCACAGCATGCTACCAAGTTACAATACTGTGGGGATGTGGGACAGCATGCTATCAGGTTAGAATACTGTGGGGATGTGGGAGGACAGCATGCTACCAGGTTAGAATACTGTGGGGGTGTGGGAGGACAGCATGCTACCAGGTTAGAATACTGTGGGGTGTGGGAAGACAGCATGCTACCAGGTTACAATACTGTGGGAATGTGGGACAGGTTACAATACCGTGGGGGTGTGGGACAGGTTACAATACTGTGGGGATGTGGGACAGCATGCTACCAGGTTACAATAATGTGGGGATGTGGGACAGGTTGCAATACTGTGGGGGTGTGGGAGGACAGCATGCTACCAGGTTACAATACTGTGGGGATGTGGGACAGCATGCTACCAGGTTAGAATACTGTGGGGATGTGGGACAGCATGCCACCAGGTTAGAATACTGTGGGGGTGTGGGAGGACAGCATGCTACCAGGTTACAATACTGTGGGGAAGTGGGACAGCATGCTACCAGGTTACTATACTGTGTGGGGACAGGTTACAATACTGTCGGGATGTGGGACAGGTTACTATACTGTGGGGGTGTGGGGACAGGTTACAATACTGTCGGGATGTGGGACAGGTTACAATACTGTGGGAGGGTGGGGACAGGTTACAATACTGTGGGGATGTGGGACAGCATGCTACCAAGTTACAATACTGTGGGGATGTGGGACAGGTTGCAATACTGTGGGGTTGTGGGGACAGGTTACAATACTGTGGGGATGTGGGACAGCATGCTACCAGGTTACAATAATGTGGGGATGTGGGACAGGTTGCAATACTGTGGGGGTGTGGGGACAGGTTACAATACTGTGGGGATGTGGGACAGGTTACAATACTGTGGGGATGTGGGACAGGTTACAATACTGTGGGGATGTGGGACAGGTTGCAATAATGTGGGGATGTGGGACAGGTTGCAATACTGTGGGGATGTGGGACAGCATGCTACCAGGCTACAATACTGTGGGGATGTGGGACAGCATGCTACCAGGTTACAATACTGTCAGGATGTGGGACATGTTACAATACTGTGGGGGTGTGGGGACAGGTTACAATACTGTGGGGATGTGGCACAGCATGCTACCAAGTTACAATACTGTGGGGATGTGGGACAGCATGCTACCAGGTTAGAATACTGTGGGGATGTGGGACAGCATGCCACCAGGTTAGAATACTGTGGGGGTGTGGGAGGACAGCATGCTACCAGGTTACAATACTGTGGGGGTGTGGGACAGCATGCTACCAGGTTACAATACTGTGGGGATGTGGGACAGCATGCTACCAGGTTACAATACTGTGGGGATGTGGGACAGTATGCTACCAGGTTAGAATACTATGGGGGTGTGGGAGGACAGCATGCTACCAGGTTAGAATACTGTGGGGGTGTGGGAGGACAGCATGCTACCAGGTTAGAATACTGTGGGGTGTGGGAAGACAGCATGCTACCAGGTTACAATACTGTGGGAATGTGGGACAGGTTACAATACCGTGGGGGTGTGGGACAGGTTACAATACTGTGGGGATGTGGGACAGCATGCTACCAGGTTACAATAATGTGGGGATGTGGGACAGGTTGCAATACTGTGGGGGTGTGGGAGGACAGCATGCTACCAGGTTACAATACTGTGGGGATGTGGGACAGCATGCTACCAGGTTAGAATACTGTGGGGATGTGGGACAGCATGCCACCAGGTTAGAATACTATGGGGGTGTGGGAGGACAGCATGCTACCAGGTTACAATACTGTGGGGGTGTGGGACAGCATGCTACCAGGTTACAATACTGTGGGGATGTGGGACAGCATGCTACCAGGTTACAATACTGTGGGGATGTTGGACAGCATGCTACCAGGTTAGAATACTGTGGGGGTGTGGGAGGACAGCATGCTACCAGGTTACAATACTGTGGGGGTGTGGGAGGACAGCATGCTACCAGGTTAGAATACTGTGGGGTGTGGGAGGACAGCATGCTACCAGGTTACAATACTGTGGGAATGTGGGACAGGTTACAATACCGTGGGGGTGTGGGACAGGTTACAATACTGTGGGGATGTGGGACAGCATGCTACCAGGTTACAATAATGTGGGGATGTGGGACAGGTTGCAATACTGTGGGGGTGTGGGAGGACAGCATGCTACCAGGTTACACTACTGTGGGAATGTGGGACAGGTTACAATACTGTGGGGGTGTGGTACAGGTTACAATACTGTGGGGGTGTGGTACAGGTTACAATACTGTGGGGATGTGGGACAGCATGCTACCAGGTTACAATAATGTGGGGATGTGGGACAGGTTGCAATACTGTGGGGGTGTGGGGACAGGTTACAATACTGTGGGGATGTGGGACAGGTTACAATACTGTGGGGATGTGGGACAGGTTGCAATACTGTGGGGATGTGGGACAGCATGCTACCAGGTTACAATACTGTCGGGATGTGGGACATGTTACAATACTGTGGGGGTGTGGGGACAGGTTACAATACTGTGGGGATGTGGCACAGCATGCTACCAAGTTACAATACTGTGGGGATGTGGGACAGCATGCTACCAGGTTAGAATACTGTGGGGATGTGGGAGGACAGCATGCTACCAGGTTAGAATACTGTGGGGGTGTGGGAGGACAGCATGCTACCAGGTTAGAATACTGTGGGGTGTGGGAAGACAGCATGCTACCAGGTTACAATACTGTGGGAATGTGGGACAGGTTACAATACCGTGGGGGTGTGGGACAGGTTACAATACTGTGGGGATGTGGGACAGCATGCTACCAGGTTACAATAATGTGGGGATGTGGGACAGGTTGCAATACTGTGGGGGTGTGGGAGGACAGCATGCTACCAGGTTACAATACTGTGGGGATGTGGGACAGCATGCTACCAGGATAGAATACTGTGGGGATGTGGGACAGCATGCCACCAGGTTAGAATACTGTGGGGGTGTGGGAGGACAGCATGCTACCAGGTTACAATACTGTGGGGAAGTGGGACAGCATGCTACCAGGTTACTATACTGTGTGGGGACAGGTTACAATACTGTCGGGATGTGGGACAGGTTACTATACTGTGGGGGTGTGGGGACAGGTTACAATACTGTGGGAGTGTGGGGACAGGTTACAATACTGTGGGGATGTGGGACAGCATGCTACCAAGTTACAATACTGTGGGGATGTGGGACAGGTTGCAATACTGTGGGGTTGTGGGGACAGGTTACAATACTGTGGGGATGTGGGACAGCAGCATGCTACCAGGTTACAATAATGTGGGGATGTGGGACAGGTTGCAATACTGTGGGGGTGTGGGGACAGGTTACAATACTGTGGGGATGTGGGACAGGTTACAATACTGTGGGGATGTGGGACAGGTTACAATACTGTGGGGATGTGGGACAGGTTGCAATAATGTGGGGATGTGGGACAGGTTGCAATACTGTGGGGATGTGGGACAGCATGCTACCAGGCTACAATACTGTGGGGATGTGGGACAGCATGCTACCAGGTTACAATACTGTCGGGATGTGGGACATGTTACAATACTGTGGGGGTGTGGGGACAGGTTACAATACTGTGGGGATGTGGCACAGCATGCTACCAAGTTACAATACTGTGGGGATGTGGGACAGCATGCTACCAGGTTAGAATACTGTGGGGATGTGGGACAGCATGCCACCAGGTTAGAATACTGTGGGGGTGTGGGAGGACAGCATGCTACCAGGTTACAATACTGTGGGGGTGTGGGACAGCATGCTACCAGGTTACAATACTGTGGGGATGTGGGACAGCATGCTACCAGGTTACAATACTGTGGGGATGTGGGACAGTATGCTACCAGGTTAGAATACTATGGGGGTGTGGGAGGACAGCATGCTACCAGGTTAGAATACTGTGGGGGTGTGGGAGGACAGCATGCTACCAGGTTACAATACTGTGGGGGTGTGGGACAGCATGCTACCAGGTTACAATAATGTGGGGATGTGGGACAGGTTGCAATACTGTGGGGGTGTGGGAGGACAGCATGCTACCAGGTTACAATACTGTGGGGATGTGGGACAGCATGCTACCAGGTTAGAATACTGTGGGGATGTGGGACAGCATGCCACCAGGTTAGAATACTATGGGGGTGTGGGAGGACAGCATGCTACCAGGTTACAATACTGTGGGGGTGTGGGACAGCATGCTACCAGGTTACAATACTGTGGGGATGTGGGACAGCATGCTACCAGGTTACAATACTGTGGGGATGTTGGACAGCATGCTACCAGGTTAGAATACTGTGGGGGTGTGGGAGGACAGCATGCTACCAGGTTACAATACTGTGGGGGTGTGGGAGGACAGCATGCTACCAGGTTAGAATACTGTGGGGTGTGGGAGGACAGCATGCTACCAGGTTACAATACTGTGGGAATGTGGGACAGGTTACAATACCGTGGGGGTGTGGGACAGGTTACAATACTGTGGGGATGTGGGACAGCATGCTACCAGGTTACAATAATGTGGGGATGTGGGACAGGTTGCAATACTGTGGGGGTGTGGGAGGACAGCATGCTACCAGGTTACACTACTGTGGGAATGTGGGACAGGTTACAATACTGTGGGGGTGTGGTACAGGTTACAATACTGTGGGGGTGTGGTACAGGTTACAATACTGTGGGGATGTGGGACAGCATGCTACAAGGTTACAATAGTGTGGGGATGTGGGACAGGTTACTATACTGTGGGGATGTGGGACAGCATGCTACCAGGTTACAATACTGTGGGTGTGTGGGACAGGTTGCAATAATGTGGGGATGTGGGACAGCATGTCACCAGGTTACAATACTGTGGGGGTGTGGGACAGCATGCTACCAGGTTACAATACTGTGGGGATGTGGGACAGCATG
Source organism: Oncorhynchus gorbuscha (assembly GCF_021184085.1). NCBI lineage: Eukaryota > Metazoa > Chordata > Actinopteri > Salmoniformes > Salmonidae > Oncorhynchus > Oncorhynchus gorbuscha. Next base: position 64,270,611 of record NC_060196.1, read on the forward strand.
CTACCAGGTTACAATACTGTGGGGATGTGGGACAGGTTGCAATACTGTGGGGGTGTGGGGACAGGTTACAATACTGTGGGGGTGTGGGGACAGGTTACAATACTGTGGGGATGTGGGACAGCATGCTACCAGGTTACAATACTGTGGGGATGTGGACAGCATGCCACCAGGTTACAATACTGTGGGGTTGTGGGGACAGGTTACAATACTGTGGGGATGTGGGACAGCATGCTACCAGGTTACAATACTGTGGGGGTGTGGGACAACATGCTACCAGGTTACAATACTGTGGGGATGTGGGACAGGTTAAAATACTGTGGGGATGTGGGACAGCATGCTACCAGGTTACAATACTGTGGGGATGTGGGACAGGTTACAATACTGTCGGGATGTGGGACAGGATGCTACCAGGTTACAATACTGTGGGGATGTGGGACAGCATGCTACCAGGTTACTATACTGTGGGGATGTGGGACATCATACTACCAGGTTACAATACTGTGGGGGTGTGGGACATCATACTACCAGGTTACAATACTGTGGGGATGTGGGACATCATACTACCAGGTTACAATAATGTGGGGATGTGGGACAGCATGTCACCAGGTTACAATACTGTAGGGGTGTGGGACATCATACTACCAGGTTACAATAATGTGGGGATGTGGGACAGCATGTCACCAGGTTACAATACTGTGGGGATGTGGGACAGCATGCTACCAGGTTACAATACTGTGGGGGTGTGGGACAGGTTGCAATACTGTGGGGGTGTGGGGACAGGTTACAATACTGTGGGGATGTGGAACAGCATGCTACCAGGTTACAATACTGTGGGGATGTGGGACAGGTTACAATACTGTGGGGATGTGGGGCAGCATGCTACCAGGTTACAATACTGTGGGTGTGTGGGACAGGTTGCAATAATGTGGGGATGTGGGACAGCATGTCACCAGGTTACAATACTGTGGGGGTGTGGGACAGCATGCTACCAGGTTACAATACTGTGGGGATGTGGGACAGCATGCTACCAGGTTACAATACTGTGGGGATGTGGGACAGCATGCTACCAGGTTACAATACTGTGGGGATGTGGGACAGCATGCTACCAGGTTACAATACTGTGGGGATGTGGGGACAGAGGTGTGAATCTGTCCCTGAGGTGTGAATCTGTCCCTGAGGTGTGAATCTGTCCCTGAGGTTTGTGTCTGTCTCTAACCCTGAGGTGTGTGCCTGTCTCTAACCCTGAGGTGTGTGTCTGTCTCTAACCCTGAGGTGTGTATCTGTCTCTAACCCTGAGGTGTGTATCTGTCTCTAACCCCGAGGTGTGTATCTGTCTCTAACCCTGAGGTGTGTATCTGTCTCTAACCCTGAGGTGTGTATCTGTCTCTAACCCTGAGGTGTGTGCCTGTCTCTAACCCTGAGGTGTGTATCTCTCTCTAACCCTGAGGTGTGTCTCCACCCTACAGATCAGCAGTACAGTATTGTTCAGCTGTAGGAAGGGCTACCTGCTACAAGGCTCCACAACACGTACCTGTCTACCCAACCTCATCTGGAATGGCTTCCAACCAGAGTGTATAGGTACGTACACACACACACCTGTCTACCCAACCTCACCTGGAGTGTTTAGGTAAGTATACACACCTGACTTAACGATGTAGAGTCATGTAGTATTGTTCATCCTGTCTCCCTCTGCTTTTCATTTCGTAACGTACTTATTTTGTGTCTAGAACATTAATTTACCCTCCTCTAAATCCACCTCTCCTCCCCTCTTCTAAATCCACCTCTCCTCCCCTCTTCTAAATCCACCTCTCCTCCCCTCTTCTAAATCCACCTCTCCTCCCCTCTTCTAAATCCACCTCTCCTCCCCTCTTCTAAATCCACCTCTCCTCCCCTCTTCTAAATCCACCTCTCCTCCCCTCTTCTAAATCCACCTCTCCTCCCCTCTTCTAAATCCACCTCTCCTCCCTCTTCTAAATCCACCTCTCCTCCCCTCTTCTAAATCCACCTCTCCTCCCCTCTTCTAAATCCACCTCTCCTCCCCTCTTCTAAATCCACCTCTCCTCCTCCTCCTCTTCTAAATCCACCTCTCCTCCCCTCTTCTAAATCCACCTCTCCTCCCTCTTCTAAATCCACCTCTCCTCCCCTCTTCTAAATCCACCTCTCCTCCCCTCTTCTAAATCCACCTCTCCTCCCCTCTTCTAAATCCACCTCTCCTCCCCTCTTCTAAATCCACCTCTCCTCCCCTCTTCTAAATCCACCTCTCCTCCCCTCTTCTAAATCCACCTCTCCTCCCCTCTTCTAAATCCACCTCTCCTCCCCTCTTCTAAATCCACCTCTCCTCCCCTCCTCTAAATCCACCTCTCCTCCCCTCTTCTAAATCCACCTCTCCTCCACCTCCTCTAAATCCACCTCTCCTCCCCTCTTCTAAATCCACCTCTCCTCCCCTCTTCTAAATCCACCTCTCCTCCCCTCTTCTAAATCCACCTCTCCTCCCCTCCTCTAAATCCACCTCTCCTCCCCTCTTCTAAATCCACCTCTCCTCCCCTCTTCTAAATCCACCTCTCCTCCCCTCTTCTAAATCCACCTCTCCTCCCTCTTCTAAATCCACCTCTCCTCCCCTCTTCTAAATCCACCTCTCCTCCCCTCTTCTAAATCCACCTCTCCTCCCCTCTTCTAAATCCACCTCTCCTCCCCTCTTCTAAATCCACCTCTCCTCCCCTCTTCTAAATCCACCTCTCCTCCCCTCTTCTAAATCCACCTCTCCTCCCCTCTTCTAAATCCACCTCTCCTCCCCTCTTCTAAATCCACCTCTCCTCCCCTCTTCTAAATCCACCTCTCCTCCCCTCTTCTAAATCCACCTCTCCTCCCCTCTTCTAAATCCACCTCTCCTCCGACTCTTCTAAATCCACCTCTCCTCCCCTCTTCTAAATCCACCTCTCCTCCCCTCTTCTAAATCCACCTCTCCTCCCCTCTTCTAAATCCACCTCTCCTCCCCTCTTCTAAATCCACCTCTCCTCCCCTCTTCTAAATCCACCTCTCCTCCCCTCTTCTAAATCCACCTCTCCTCCCCTCTTCTTCTAAATCCACCTCTCCTCCTCTCTTCTAAATCCACCTCTCCTCCCTCTTCTAAATCCACCTCTCCTCGTCTCTTCTAAATCCACCTCTCCTCCCCTCTTCTAAATCCACCTCTCCTCCCCTCTTCTAAATCCACCTCTCCTCCTCTCTTCTAAATCCACCTCTCATCCCCTCTTCTAAATCCACCTCTCCTCCCCTCTTCTAAATCCACCTCTCCTCCCCTCTTCTAAATCCACCTCTCCTCCCCTCTTCTAAATTCACCTCTCCTCCCCTCTTCTAAATCCATCTCTCCTCCCCTCTTCTAAATCCACCTCTCCTCCCCTCTTCTAAATCCACCTCTCCTCCCCTCTTCTAAATCCACCTCTCCTCCCCTCTTCTAAATCCACCTCTCCTCCCCTCTTCTAAATCCACCTCTCCTCCCCTCTTCTAAATCCACCTCTCCTCCCCTCCTCTAAATCCACCTCTCCTCCCCCTCTTCTAAATCCACCTCTCCTCCCCTCTTCTAAATCCACCTCTCCTCCCCCTCTTCTAAATCCACCTCTCCTCCCCTCTTCTAAATCCACCTCTCCTCCCCTCTTCTAAATCCACCTCTCCTCCCCTCTTCTAAATCCACCTCTCCTCCCCTCTTCTAAATCCACCTCTCCTCCCCTCTTCTAAATCCACCTCTCCTCCCCTCTTCTAAATCCATCTCTCCTCCCCTCTTCTAAATCCACCTCTCCTCCCCTCTTCTAAATCCACCTCTCCTCCCCTCTTCTAAATCCACCTCTCCTCCCCTCTTCTAAATCCACCTCTCCTCCCCTCTTCTAAATCCACCTCTCCTCCCCTCCTCTAAATCCACCTCTCCTCCCCCTCTTCTAAATCCACCTCTCCTCCCCCTCTTCTAAATCCACCTCTCCTCCCTCTTCTAAATCCACCTCTCCTCCCCTCTTCTAAATCCACCTCTCCTCCCCTCTTCTAAATCCACCTCTCCTCCCCTCTTCTAAATCCACCTCTCCTCCCCTCTTCTAAATCCACCTCTCCTCCCCTCTTCTAAATCCAACTCTCCTCCCCTCTTCTAAATCCACCTCTCCTCCCCTCTTCTAAATCCACCTCTCCTCCCCTCTTCTAAATCCACCTCTCCTCCCCTCTTCTAAATCCACCTCTCCTCCCCTCTTCTAAATCCACCTCTCCTCCTCTCTTCTAAATCCACCTCTCCTCCCCTCTTCTAAATCCACCTCTCCTCCCCTCTTCTAAATCCACCTCTCCTCCTCTCTTCTAAATCCACCTCTCCTCCCCTCTTCTAAATCCATCTCTCCTCCCCTCTTCTAAATCCACCTCTCCTCCCCTCTTCTAAATCCACCTCTCCTCCCCTCTTCTAAATCCACCTCTCCTCCCCTCTTCTAAATCCATCTCTCCTCCCCTCTTCTAAATCCACCTCTCCTCCCCTCTTCTAAATCCACCTCTCCTCCCCTCTTCTAAATCCACCTCTCCTCCCCTCTTCTAAATCCACCTCTCCTCCCCTCTTCTAAATCCACCTCTCCTCCCCTCTTCTAAATCCACCTCTCCTCCCCTCCTCTAAATCCACCTCTCCTCCCCTCTTCTAAATCCACCTCTCCTCCCCTCTTCTAAATCCACCTCTCCTCCCCTCTTCTAAATCCACCTCTCCTCCCCTCTTCTAAATCCACCTCTCCTCCCCTCTTCTAAATCAACCTCTGCTCCCTCTTCTAAATCCACCTCTCCTCCCCTCTTCTAAATCCACCTCTCCTCCCCTCTTCTAAATCCACCTCTCCTCCCCTCTTCTAAATCCATCTCTCCTCCCCTCTTCTAAATCCACCTCTCCTCCCCTCTTCTAAATCCACCTCTCCTCCCCTCTTCTAAATCCACCTCTCCTCCCCTCTTCTAAATCCACCTCTCCTCCCCTCTTCTAAATCCACCTCTCCTCCCCTCTTCTAAATCCACCTCTCCTCCCCTCCTCTAAATCCACCTCTCCTCCCCCTCTTCTAAATCCACCTCTCCTCCCCTCTTCTAAATCCACCTCTCCTCCCCTCTTCTAAATCCACCTCTCCTCCCCTCTTCTAAATCCACCTCTCCTCCCCTCTTCTAAATCCACCTCTCCTCCCCTCTTCTAAATCCACCTCTCCTCCCCTCTTCTAAATCCACCTCTCCTCCCCTCTTCTAAATCCACCTCTCCTCCCCTCTTCTAAATCCACCTCTCCTCCCCTCTTCTAAATCCACCTCTCCTCCCCTCTTCTAAATCCATCTCTCCTCCCCTCTTCTAAATCCACCTCTCCTCCCCTCTTCTAAATCCACCTCTCCTCCCCTCTTCTAAATCCACCTCTCCTCCCCTCTTCTAAATCCACCTCTCCTCCCCTCTTCTAAATCCACCTCTCCTCCCCTCTTCTAAATCCATCTCTCCTCCCCTCTTCTAAATCCACCTCTCCTCCCTCTTCTAAATCCACCTCTCCTCCCTCTTCTAAATCCACCTCTCCTCCACCTCCATCTCTCCTCCCTCCTCTAAATCCACCTCTCCTCCCCTCTTCTAAATCCACCTCTCCTCCCTCTTCTAAATCCACCTCTCCTCCCCTCTTCTAAATCCACCTCTCCTCCACCTCCATCTCTCCTCCCCTCCTCTAAATCCACCTCTCCTCCCCTCTTCTAAATCCACCTCTCCTCCCCTCTTCTAAATCCACCTCTCCTCCCCTCCATCTATCCTCCCCTCTTCTAAATCCACCTCTCCTCCCCTCTTCTAAATCCACCTCTCCTCCCCTCTTCTAAATCCACCTCTCCTCCCCTCCATCTATCCTCCCTCTTCTAAATCCACCTCTCCTCCCTCTTCTAAATCCACCTCTCCTCCCCTCTTCTAAATCCACCTCTCCTCCCCTCTTCTAAATCCACCTCTCCTCCTCTCTTCTAAATCCACCTCTCCTCCCCTCCTCTAAATCCACCTCTCCTCCCCTCTTCTAAATCCACCTCTCCTCCCCTCCTCTAAATCCACCTCTCCTCCCCCTCCATCTATCCTCCCCTCTTCTAAATCCACCTCTCCTCCCCTCTTCTAAATCCACCTCTCCTCCCCTCCTCTAAATCCACCTCTCCTCCCCTCTTCTAATTCCACCTCTCCCTCCCTCCTCTAAATCCACCTCTCCTCCCCCTCCATCTATCCTCCCCTCTTCTAAATCCACCTCTCCTCCCCTCCATCTATCCTCCCCTCTTCTAAATCCACCTCTCCTCCCCTCCTCTAAATCCACCTCTCCTCCCCTCTTCTAAATCCACCTCTCCTCCCCTCCTCTAAATCCACCTCTCCTCCCCCTCCATCTATCCTCCCCTCTTCTAAATCCACCTCTCCTCCCCCTCCATCTATCCTCCCCTCTTCTAAATCCACCTCTCCTCCCCTCCTCTAAATCCACCTCTCCTCCCCTCCATCTCTCCTCCCCTCTTCTAAATCCATCTCTCCTCCCCTCTTCTAAATCCATCTCTCCTCCCCCTCCATGTATCCTCCCCTCTTCTAAATCCATCTCTCCTCCCCTCCTCTAAATCCACCTCTCCTCCCTCTTCTAAATCCATCTCTCCTCCCCTCTTCTAAATCCATCTCTCCTCCCCTCCTCTAAATCCACCTCTCCTCCCCTCCATCTCTCCTCCCCTCTTCTAAATCCACCTCTCCTCCCCTTCCATCTCTCCTCCCCTCTTCTAAATCCACCTCTCCTCCCCTTCCATCTATCCCCCTCTTCTAAATCCATCTCTCCTCCCCTCTTCTAAATCCACCTCTCCTCCCCCTCCATCTATCCTCCCCTCTTCTAAATCCACCTCTCCTCCCCCTCCATCTATCCTCCCCTCTTCTAAATCCACCTCTCTTCCCCCTCCATCTATCCTCCCCTCTTCTAAATCCACCTCTCCTCCCCCTCCATCTATCCTCCCCTCTTCTAAATCCACCTCTCCTCCCCTCTTCTAAATCCACCTCTCTTCCCCCTCCACCTCTCCTCCTCTCTTCTAAATCCACCTCTCCTCCCCTCCATCTATCCTCCCCTCTTCTAAATCCACCTCTCTTCCCCCTCCATCTATCCTCCCCTCTTCTAAATCCACCTCTCCTCCCCTCTTCTAAATCCACCTCTCTTCCCCCTCCACCTCTCCTCCTCTCTTCTAAATCCACCTCTCCTCCCCCTCCATCTATCCTCCCCTCTTCTAAATCCACCTCTCTTCCCCCTCCATCTATCATCCCCTCTTCTAAATCCACCTCTCCTCCCCCTCCATCTATCCTCCCCTCTTCTAAATCCACCTCTCCTCCCCTCTTCTAAATCCATCTCTCCTCCCCTCTTCTAAATCCATCTCTGTCCTCCCTGCATCTATCCTCCCCTCTTCTAAACCCATCCCCCCTCCCTCCATCTCCTCCCCACCCCTCCCTCCCTCTCCTCCCTCCCTCCCTCCCCTCCCCCGCTCTCTCTCTCCTCTCCCTCTCCTCCCTCCCTCCATCTCTCTCTCCTCCCTCCCTCCCCTCCCCCGCTCTCTCTCTCCTCTCCCTCTCCTCCCTCCCTCCATCTCTCTCTCCTCCCTCCCTCCCCTCCCCCGCTCTCTCTCTCCTCTCCCTCTCCTCCCTCCCTCCATCTCTCTCTCCTCCCTCCCTCCCTCCCCCGCTCTCTCTCTCCTCTCCCTCTCCTCCCTCCCTCCATCTCTCTCCTCCCTCCCTCCCTCCCCCCCCCGCTCTCTCTCTCCTCCCTCCCTCCCTCCCTCCATCTCTCTCTCCTCCCTCCCTCCCCTCCCCCGCTCTCTCTCCTCTCCCTCCCTCCCCTCCCCCGCTCTCTCTCCTCTCCCTCTCCTCCCTCCCTCCATCTCTCTCTCCTCTCCCTCTCCTCCCTCCCTCCATCTCTCTCTCCTCCCTCCCTCCCTCCCCTCTCCTGCCCTCCCTCTCCTCTCCCTCTCCTCCCCCCCTCCAGCCCACCACTGTAACCAGCCAGAGATGCCCACCCAGGTGGATGTGTCTGCCATAGAGTTGCCGTCTCTAGGTTACACCCTGATCTACACCTGTCAGCCAGGGTTTTACCTGGCCGAGGGGTCAGAACACAGAACCTGCCGTGGCGACGGGAGCTGGACCGGGAAGCAACCTGTCTGTGCTGGTACGAGTAACACACACCTGGACAGTAGACAATCACATGGACACACAAACACACCCTAGTGCAAATACATCACACTCCATGCCCTCCTAATAGCCAGTACACACACACAGCACACAACACACACACACACACACACTTCTAATGGTGTATAATTTGGGGAATAGTCATTTGTTTACTTCTACGACAACACTGCAAAATCCTGTTGTTCAATAATTATTCAAAAAATTGTACAGTTTTCACTGAGGTCTGGGACTTCAATATGGGAGAGGTGTCAGGGAGGACAGGTAGTGAAGAAGGGAGAGGTGTCAGGGACAGGTAGTGAAGAAGGGAGAGGTGTCAGGGAGGACAGGTAGTGAAGAAGGGAGAGGTGTCAGGGAGGACAGGTAGTGAAGAAGGGAGAGGTGTCAGGGAGGACAGGTAGTGAAGAAGGGAGAGGTGTCAGGGAGGACAGGTAGTGAAGAAGGGAGAGGTGTCAGGGAGGACAGGTAGTGAAGAAGGGAGAGGTGTCAGGGAGGACAGGTAGTGAAGAAGGGAGAGGTGTCAGGGACAGGTAGTGAAGAAGGGAGAGGTGTCAGGGAGGACAGGTAGTGAAGAAGGGAGAGGTGTCAGGGAGGACAGGTAGTGAAGAAGGGAGAGGTGTCAGGGACAGGTATTGAAGAAGGGAGAGGTGTCAGGGACAGGTAGTGAAGAAGGGAGAGGTGTCAGGGAGGACAGGTAGTGAAGAAGGGAGAGGTGTCAGGGAGGACAGGTAGTGAAGAAGGGAGAGGTGTCAGGGAGGACAGGTAGTGAAGAAGGGAGAGGTGTCAGGGAGGACAGGTAGTGAAGAAGGGAGAGGTGTCAGGGACAGGTAGTGAAGAAGGGAGAGGTGTCAGGGAGGACAGGTAGTGAAGAAGGGAGAGGTGTCAGGGAGGACAGGTAGTGAAGAAGGGAGAGGTGTCAGGGACAGGTAGTGAAGAAGGGAGAGGTGTCAGGGAGGACAGGTAGTGAAGAAGGGAGAGGTGTCAGGGAGGACAGGTAGTGAAGAAGGGAGAGGTGTCAGGGAGGACAGGTAGTGAAGAAGGGAGAGGTGTCAGGGAGGACAGGTAGTGAAGAAGGGAGAGGTGTCAGGGAGGACAGGTAGTGAAGAAGGGAGAGGTGTCAGGGACAGGTAGTGAAGAAGGGAGAGGTGTCAGGGAGGACAGGTAGTGAAGAAGGGAGAGGTGGCAGGGACAGGTAGTGAAGAAGGGAGAGGTGTCAGGGAGGACAGGTAGTGAAGAAGGGAGAGGTGGCAGGGAGGACAGGTAGTGAAGAAGGGAGAGGTGTCAGGGACAGGTAGTGAAGAAGGGAGAGGTGTCAGGGAGGACAGGTAGTGAAGAAGGGAGAGGTGTCAGGGAGGACAGGTAGTGAAGAAGGGAGAGGTGTCAGGGAGGACAGGTAGTGAAGAAGGGAGAGGTGTCAGGGACAGGTAGTGAAGAAGGGAGAGGTGTCAGGGAGGACAGGTAGTGAAGAAGGGAGAGGTGGCAGGTAGGATATTAACAGCACCTGTGGGGGATTTGACTGGAGAGCAGCTCACTTCCTTGACAGCTAATACAGCTTTGTTGGGATGTGTGTGTGTGTGTGTGTGTGTGTGTGTGTGTGTGTGTGTGTGTGTGTGTGTGTGTGTGTGTGTGTGTGTGTGTGTGTGTGTGTGTGTGTGTGTGTGTGTGTGTGTGTGTGTGTGTGTGTGTGTGTGTGTGTGTGTGTGTCCTGTCGCTAACAGTGACGTTACCAGGGGATTACTTTCGGGGGGGGGTCAATCAAACTGGAAGTGCTTATGTTGACTTCCTGTTGTTGCTGTCGTTTCAGCTGATATCCGTCCCAGTGGGAAGACAGTGGGGACAGTCCAGGAGCCGCCCAACCCCAAACTACCAGGTAACTAAACTAAAATAAGACAGGCTGTAAGAAATCTAGAAATACCGAAATACTCTTCCTGTCTGTTAAATTCACTACAACTTGTTACTAGACAACGACAACAACTCAACATGCCCAGGGACAGACGAACGT
>NC_060196.1:64298291-64305791 GCF_021184085.1 Oncorhynchus gorbuscha
GAACACAGATCACTATAGATAATATCTCTGACGATGACTCTAGAACACAGATCACTGTAGATAATATCTCTGACGATGACTCTAGAACACAGATCACTGTAGATAATATCTCTGACGATGACTCTAGAACACAGATCACTGTAGATAATATCTCTGACGATGACTCTAGAACACAGATCACTGTAGATAATATCTCTGACGATGACTCTAGAACACAGATCACTGTAGATAATATCTCTGACGATGACTCTAGGACACAGATCACTGTAGATAATATCTCTGACGATGACTCTAGGACACAGAGTGGTTTCTACACCAGACAGACTGCTACTGTAACGAGAGGGTGTTTTGTAACCTTCAAACCACCTCTCAAGGCCCTGAACCAACTTTACATGGACATACTGAAACAAAAATATGTTCTGAAATGACACTGGTTGTGTTACAGTCTGTTCTCCCTGTGAATGTCGTGAGGGCCGGTCACTTTGCTCACGTCAACCCAGATCTGTCAGTGAAAGGTATACATTAAGTGTTGGATCCATCGATGCAGCGAGGGGCCACAGGATGTGTTTCCATGGAGACTCATGGTGCTAGGAAGCACCTGTGTTTTTTTTCCCAGTGTCAGAACCCAAGCACACGGTGTTCTTCTGCGACAGCAAAGTCTACTCTTGGTTGTCACTCTCTCTTGGACTGACCTGCAGAGATGGTATAGGAACTGGCAATGACTCACCAGTCACCATGCTTGCTGATAGAAACAAGAATAATGACTACTCAACTGGTAAATCTGTACTATCAATGAACCTGGACGCTAGGACATTATCAATGAACCTGGACGCTAGGACATTATCAATGAACCTGGACGCTAGGACATTATCAATGAACCTGGACACTCGGACATTATCAATGAACCTGGACGCTCGGACATTATCAATGAACCTGGACGCTAGGACATTATCAATGAACCTGGACGCTCGGACATTATCAATGAACCTGGACGCTAGGACATTATCAATGAACCTGGACACTCGGACATTATCAATGAACCTGGACGCTAGGACATTATCAATGAACCTGGAGGCAAGGACATTATCAATGAGCCAGGACGCTAGGACATGATCAATGAACCTGGACGCTAGGACATGATCAATGAACCTGGACGCTAGAGTCTAGGCCCACTCAATAACTGGACTAGTCACCTCCTGCTCTGGTGGTCTTACTCTCCTCTTCAAGAAACTCAACTCATCTGTATGCAACTGACGAAACAAATCCATCCATTGCTTGACAGAGGTGTTCTCTCCCTTGGATGTTAAGACATAACATGTCACATCGCATCACCACAGGTACTCTTCAGTAAGCTCCCTTACATCTCTTCAAACTTTATCACATTGCTCTATTTTTTTTTGCCCTCGGGTCATCATGAAAACGTTGCTGAAGGCTCATCATAGCTTTGACAGCAGGGGTATCGGTGGCTTTGCAATTACTCCTGTGCATCTTCAATTGAAAATGATTAATCGGATCATAGCAAAACAGTGTTTACGCTCCGATTCCCCGGCTCCTGCATCATAATCTCCCAATTATCAGGGAAGGTTCGGCGAAGGCAAGCAGCTGGGATATTGGCAGGCGGGGACAGACGGGGAGACGACACCCGCTTTGCTTTTCAAACGTTTCAGACGTAAACATCAGCAGAAAAAGACTGTGATCGTGACAGGAAGGGAAGGGGTGAGAGGAGCTGTTCTGAGAGAGTGAATAACGTCTTGTGATGTGAGTGATGGAGTCAAGATGTCAGGGAGAAGATGAATTATCAGACCAGTGACACTGTGAGATGTGTTCCCCCTCGGGAGGAAGATGGAATACGGGACTGTGGTTAAATTGGTATAGTGTCTGTATGTTCCCTTTGAAGACCCTGTTCAGAGATCAGGGCCTCGTTTCCCAGTAGCTAAATCATTTAAGCATTTGGATCAGGGCCTGAAACGAACTTTTAGCCACTCAGATTTTTTTTTACCAGCCGAAATATTTGTTCACTATAAAACTAAAATAAACCGGATGAGCATGCTTTGTAATGTTTCTAAAATAATAAATGTATCAGTAGTGAGAATTGATGTGGTATTTTGCTCAATCTTATTTCATTTTTTTGTGACCTGAGTCTTTTAATCAAAATATCACAGCTGAGATTAAAATGTTCAGATGCCCCCTTTTAAGGGCAGGAGGTTACCCTGGCAACCAGGGCACTCAAGCCGCTCGCTCCAGTCCTGTCTGTCAGGTAGAGAATCTGATTAGTAGCCAATGCGTCTTCGCTAGCAGTTGAAGAACACTCAAACATTGAAAAACAACTTAGCTTGTGAAAGAAAATGTAGTAAATGTTGTTCGAGGTGAGATATTATAGGATTGTTGTTATATAATATTATATGATTATTATTATTATAGGATTATTATTATTATAGGATTATTATTATTATAGGATTATTATTATTATAGGATTATTATTATTATAGGATTATTATTATTATAGGATTATTATAGGATTATTATTATTATAGGATTATTATTATTATAGGATTATTATTATAGGATTATTATTATTATAGGATTATTATTATAGGACTATATTATTATAGGATTATTATTATTATAGGATTATTATTATAGGATTATTATTATAGGATTATTATTATTATAGGATTATTATTATTATAGGATTATTATTATTATAGGATTATTATTATTATAGGATTATTATTATTATAGGATTATTATTATTATAGGATTATTATTATTATAGGATTATTATTATTATAGGATTATTATTATTATAGGATTATTATTATTATAGGGATTATTATTATTATAGGATTATTATTATTATAGGATTATTATTATTATAGGATTATTATTATTATAGGATTATTATTATTATAGGATTATTATTATTATAGGATTATTATTATTATAGGATTATTATTATTATTATTTATTATAGGATATTATTATTATAGGATTATTATTATTATAGGATTATATAGGATTATTATTATTATATTATAGGATTATTATTATTATAGGATTATTATTATTATAGGATTATTATTATTATAGGATTATTATTATTATAGGATTATTATTATAGGATTATTATTATTATAGGATTATTATTATTATAGGATTATTATTATTATAGGATTATTATAGGATTATTATAGGATTATTATAGGATTATTATTATTATAGGATTATTATTATTATAGGATTATTATTATTATAGGATTATTATTATTATAGGATTATTATAGGATTATTATTATTATAGGATTATTATTATTATAGGATTATTATTATTATAGGATTATTATAGGATTATTATTATTATAGGATTATTATTATTATAGGATTATTATTATTATAGGATTATTATTATTATAGGATTATTATTATAGGATTATTATTATTATAGGATAATTATTATAGGACTATATTATTATAGGATTATTATTATTATAGGATTATATTATAGGATTATTATTATTATAGGATTATTATTATTATAGGATTATATTATTATAGGATTATTACTATTATATGATTATTATTATTATAGGATAATTATTATAGGATTATTATTATTATAGTATTATATTATAGGATTATATTATAGGATTATTATTATTATAGGATTATTATTATTATAGGATTATTATTATTATAGGATTATATTATAGGATTATATTATAGGATTATATTATATGATTATTATTATTATAGGATTATATTATAGGATTATATTATAGGATTATATTATAGGATTATATTATAGGATTATATTATAGGATTATTATTATTATAGGATTATTATTATTATAGGATTATTATTATTATAGGAGTATTATATGACAGAATATATTACTCAATGATATTATAGGATTATTATATTATTCTACGATTATTCATATTATTATTATTCTGGGATTATTCATTTAGGATGTTATAGGATCATTATAATAGTTATTGTTATTGTTCTAGAATTATTATTGTAGGATTTGTAGCTAGTTCTTTGTGTGCTCAAACCTGCTGTGAAACAAAATGATACAAACATTTTGAAAGCAGCTACTGAGGCTCAAACTGCCTTTTAACTTCACTTTGATTGGTTAATAAATGATTACACTGTAGAGTCCTGACCACCCGCCAACGAGGCACCTGCCAGTAATGACAAAATAACATTCTACTTGCATTTGTGTGGGATGTTACATTTCCGTCCTCATTATGATGATCGTACCAGATCCGTGGGTATTTTCCAGACGAGGACGTAGAGAGAAGGTTTAAATTAGGATTATTCTTTTCCGTCCTCATTATGATGATCGTACCAGATCCGTGGGTGTTTTCCAGACGAGATCGGTGTTTTCCAGAGAGAAGGTTTAAATTAGGATTATTCTTTTCCGTCCTCATTATGATGATCGTACCAGATCCGTGGGTGTTTTCCAGACGAGGACGTAGAGAGAAGGTTTAAATTAGGATTATTCTTTTCCGTCCTCATTATGATGATCGTACCAGATCCGTGGGTGTTTTCCAGACGAGGACGTAGAGAGAAGGTTTAAATTAGGATCATTCTTTTCCGTCCTCATTATGATGATCGTACCAGATCCGTGGGTGTTTTCCAGACGAGGATGTAGAGAGAAGGTTTAAATTAGGATTATTCTTTTCCGTCCTCATTATGATGATCGTACCAGATCCGTGGGTCTTTTCCAGACGAGGACGCAGAGAGAAGGTTTAAATTAGGATCATACTTTTGTGACGACGGATAAAACAAATATTCACTATGACGTCTTACTGTGTTTCGATTGGCTGAAAAATGACATCACTGATCACATGTTGTCGCACACGGAACACATTCAAAGGGAATCATTTTAAAGCATAATTTTATACTCTGTCAACTTTTGTATTTGTAGTGAACTTTGATCTGAATTCTGCCAGACAGACAGACTAAATATTGTAATTCTATGTTTAAGATAATTATATGATAATTATATGATAATTATATGATAATTATATGATAATTATATGCGGAGAAATTCTGTGAATACAGTGGAAGGTCAAACAAAAAAGCCCCATGATGCACTTTGGCTGCTTTATGAACTATCTGGATGACTCGTAGATGTGCAAAGTTTTTCTTTTAAGGGGGACTAACGAAAGGCTCTGGGAAACACCTTGGCTACTTAATTAAAAAACATCGTCAGGTTCTAACGACGATTTTTAACGCTAGGAAGGCTCTGGGAAACACCTTGGCTGCTTAAAAATCATCGTCAGGTTCTAACGACGATTTTTAACGCTAGGAAGGCTCTGGGAAACGAGGTTCCACTTCTTTTTTAAAAAGCTCTCTGTACAGTGTGTCCTCTCCTGTATCCTGTAGGAGTAGCCACTGTGGCCGTTTAGAAGGAGGGAGAAAATGCTGCTTGAGTTACAACTGTGGCAAATTGTGACCCATTCAACATACAATTTTCTTCCATTTCATCCCATCCAAACTCATCAAGTTTTCATATCATCCAGCCATCATCAGCCACGGGATTGAGCTATTATGATGTCAGACTGAGCTATTATGATGTCATTTTGAGCTATTATGATGTCAGACTGAGCTATTATGATGTCAGATTGAGCTATTATGATGTCAGATTGAGCTATTATGATGTCAGATTTAGAAGCTAGATTGAGACCCCGGATCTGTGTCCCTTTACTCATGAATTGTACTGATCATATTGTAGAACTGATCAGGCCTGATTATTGTTGGACATCCCTTAGTTTACCCAGGATACCCTGGATGGAGACCCAGGTCTTGATCTCCCAACGCAGCCTAGGTCACCCGTTATTTATGAAACGGGAACTTTCCATTCCCATTCCCATCAGGTACAGCCACGCAACGGTAACAGCCTAAATCAGCCACATCGATAACATTTGTTTTCCAATTCAGATGTAAAAATCACCGACATAATTCAGTTTAGAGAAGGGAGAAAGAAAAAAGACAAAGTAAAAATGAAACCAATCAGTTTATTGTTCTGCCAATCTGGTTCCACTTCGTAATTGGTTTTACAATGGTGTTACTTTTTAAAGATTATCTACAATATAAAGATTTATCTCTGCAGTGTGAATACAGTATCTGTCCCGTTCCAAATGTGAGTTGATGCAAAAGGAAAAGATTGAATTTAATCTCGTGATTTCATGGGCTGAGCTACGACGGTGGAGTCACATTATCTTCAAGCTGTTGGCATTCACTTCCTGTGACCTCTACTGTACTGCTGCTGTTTCCTGTCATTTCATTGTCAATTAACCCCAAAGTGGTGTAACAGTGGAAAAGATTGAAGTCTTCCATTTGGTATCTCCTCCTAAACAATTCTCTGAGACCCCTATACACTCCAACAAACACATGAACCCACACACGCACGCACGCACGCACGCACGCACACACACACACACACACACACACACACACACACACACACACACACACACACACACACAGACACACAGACACACAGACACACACACTCAGAAACACATGCATACACACAAAAACACATGAACCCCCCCCACACACACACAGACACACACACACACACTCACAAACAAACACATGAACCCAAACACACACACACACAGACAAACGTTTCCCGTGGTAATATGCAGCCCATATTTCTGTATCCACATCATGGCTCTCTGCCTCAGGTTTTAAATACCAGCTGATCGGATTGCCTAATATGGAGGGACAGACTGCCATGTCTCTGGAGAAGGTTTAGGTCTAGGTTGATTTAACAGAGTGCCATGTCTCTGGAGAAGGTTTAGGTCTAGGTTGATTTAACAGAGTGCCATGTCTCTGGAGAAGGTTTAGGTCTAGGTTGATTTAACAGTGCCATCTCTCTGGAGAAGGTTTAGGTCTAGGTTGATTTAACAGAGTGCCATCTCTCTGGAGAAGGTTTAGGTCTAGGTTGATTTAACAGAGTGCCATCTCTCTGGAGAAGGTTTAGGTCTAGGTTGATTTAACAGAGTGCCATCTCTCTGGAGAAGGTTTAGGTCTAGGTTGATTTAACAGACTGCCATCTTTATGGAGGAAGCTTCGGTGTAGGCTGATTTGTTCTATGTTTAGATAATTGTCTTTGAGTCACGGACAGTTTACGTCACGGACAGCACTGAGATATGACAAAGTGCCTGCGTCTCTAGCCCTTCTATCTAGCCATCCCTACCCATAAGGCCTTTCTGCAGGTTTCAAATGAAATACAGTCTATTTTTGGGCTCCCCTACTTGAGATTGCTTACAAGGTTCCTCTGTTGATATCTATTTGAGATTGGTAAGAAGCACCAAGCTGATTCCAGTGCTTTGCCATGACCCACCTGATTCCAGTGACCCACCTGATTCCAGTGCTTTGCCATGACCCACCTGATTCCAGTGACCCACCTGATTCCAGTGACCCACCTGATACCAGTGACCCACCTGATTCCAGTGACCCACCTGATTCCAGTGACCCAC
>NC_060196.1:64310791-64328291 GCF_021184085.1 Oncorhynchus gorbuscha
GTCCTGTAGTTTACTGAGCTCCTCCCATATCAACATGTCCTGTAGTTTACTGTGCTCCTCCCATATCAACATGTCCTGTAGTTTACTGAGCTCCTCCCATATCAACATGTCCTGTAGTTTACTGTGCTCCTCCCATATCAACATGTCCTGTAGTTTACTGTGCATAGCAACATGTCCAGTGGTCTCAAGCCTACTGAGCTCCTCCCATTTCAACATGTCCTGTAGTTTACTGTGCTCCTCCCATATCAACATGTCCTGTTTTTGTTTACTGAGCTCCTCCCATTTCAACATGTCCTTATTTACTGTGGAATCCTCCCATATCAACATGTCCTGTAGTTTACTGAGCTCCTCCCATATCAACATGTCCTGTAGTTTACTGAGCTCCTCCCATATCAACATGTCCTGTAGTTTACTGAGCTCCTCCCATATCAACATGTCCTGTAGGTTACTGTGCTCCTCCCATATCAACATGTCCTGTAGTTTACTGAGCTCCTCCCATATCAACATGTCCTGTAGTTTACTGAGCTCCTCCCATATGTCCTGTAGTTTACTGAGCTCCTCCCATATCAACATGTCCTGTAGTTTACTGAGCTCCTCCCATATGTCCTGTAGTTTACTGAGCTCCTCCCATATGTCCTGTAGTTTACTGAGCTCCTCCCATATCAACATGTCCTGTAGTTTACTGAGCTCCTCCCATATCAACATGTCCTGTAGTTTACTGAGCTCCTCCCATATCAACATGTCCTGTAGTTTACTGTGCTCCTCCCATATCAACATGTCCTGTAGTTTACTGAGCTCCTCCCATATCAACATGTCCTGTAGTTTACTGTGCTCCTCCCATATCAACATGTCCTGTAGTTTACTGAGCTCCTCCCATATCAACATGTCCTGTAGTTTACTGAGCTCCTCCCATATCAACATGTCCTGTAGTTTACTGAGCTCCTCCCATATCAACATGTCCTGTAGTTTACTGAGCTCCTCCCATATCAACATGTCCTGTAGTTTACTGAGCTCCTCCCATATCAACATGTCCTGTAGTTTACTGAGCTCCTCCCATATCAACATGTCCTGTAGTTTACTGAGCTCCTCCCATTTCAACATGTCCTGTAGTTTACTGTGCTCCTCCCATATCAACATGTCCTGTAGTTTACTGAGCTCCTCCCATTTCAACATGTTCTTTAGTTTGCTGAGCTCCTCCCATATGTCCTGTAGTTTACTGAGCTCCTCCCATATCAACATGTCCTGTAGTTTACTGAGCTCCTCCCATATCAACATGTCCTGTAGTTTACTGAGCTCCTCCCATATCAACATGTCCTGTAGTTTACTGAACTCCTCCCATATCAACATGTCCTGTAGTTTACTGTGCTCCTCCCATATCAACATGTCCTGTAGTTTACTGAGCTCCTCCCATATGTCCTGTAGTTTACTGTGCTCCTCCCATAGCAACATGTCCAGTGGTCTCAAGCCTACAGTAGACAGAGGGGTGTTCGACATAATGGGTGATGATTTCGATGCAAGGTGATCGATAAATTCTAATACGATTTTTGAGAGCTTGGAACATGATTGAATATATTTTCTGTCCTGTTTTTGTCTGTAACTCACGTTGAATTCCCCACCACTCTGAAATTCTTTATTTGGAAAACATGATGGAATTGTTTTTATCCCTCCTGTGCAATAAATTAATATCCACTTTTTTATTTTTTATTAATTCATGAATTAATTTGACATTACATATAAGAGATTCAGATGAGTTAAGATATTCCTTTCCTGTGTAAGCCACGTTCCCTGTAACAGATCCCTGTTGAGATGGCACTCTGTTAAATCAACCTAGACCTAAACCTTCTTCAGAGAGATGACACTCTGTTAAATCAACCTAGACCTAAACCTTCTTCAGAGAGATGACACTCTGTTAAATCAACCTAGACCTAAACCTTCTTCAGAGAGATGACACTCTGTTAAATCAACCTAGACCTAAACCTTCTTCAGAGAGATGGCACTCTGTTAAATCAACCTAGACCTAAACCTTCCCCAGAGAGAAGGTCTATCTGTCTGTCTGTTTTCCAGAGACCTTGTGAAACATCATATCAGTAGAACAATGACTGTCTGCTTGAGCAGCTACCAGTAGAGCCCCACATCAATCACCGCTAGAGGAGTATAGCCAGGACTGGCCCCTCCCACACCTCACAGGCAGAACATATTATTGGACCCCCTACCGGCTCGGGCCCTTCAGCATCTGCTTATGTCTCTTATTGTCTGGAAAGACAGATCAGACGTGCAGGACAGAGTTTTCTTGTTTTGCTGGTGACCAAAGGGGACAAACATGGACTTAATCAGAAACCGCCAAGAGAAAAACTGGAAAGACTATAAAGTTAAAGAACAAACATAAACCTGCTTTTTTTGTACAGAGATATATTTTAGATATTTTTATGGAAATACATTTGTAATATGAAAACAGGAGAAATGGATTGACGTGTGTAAAAAAAAATGTTATTGAAATTCTAGAATTCTAGAAATTCTCTCTCTCTCCCTCTCTCTCTCCCTCTCTCTCCTCTCTCTCTCTCTCTCTCTCTCCCTCTCTCTGTCTCTGTCTCTCTCTCTCTCTCTCTCTACTCCCTATCTCTCTCTCTGTCTATATCCCTCTCTGTCTCTAGTCTCTCTCTGTCTATCTCTCTCTCTGTCTATAGTCTCTCTCTATCTCTCTACTGTATATAGCCTCTGTCCCTAGTCTCTCTCTCTCCCTCTCTCTCTCTCTCTCTCTGTCTATAGCTCTCTCTCTCTCTAGTCTCTCTCTCTCTCTCTCTCTCTCTCTCTCTCTAGCTCTCTCTGTCTCTCTCTCTCTCTCTCTCTCTCTGTCCTCTCTCTCCCTCTCTAGTCTCTCTCTCTCTCTCTCTCTCTCTCTCTCTCTCTCTCTAGTCTCTCTCTCTCGCTCTGTCCCTCTCTCCCTATAGTCTCTCTACTGTATATAGCCTCTCTCTCTCTCTCTCTCTCTGTCCCTCTCTGTATCTCTCTAATATAGTCTCTCTCTCTCTCTCTCTCTCTCTCTCTACTATAGCCTCTCTCTCTGTCTATAGTCTCTCTGTCCCTAGTCTCTCTGTCTATAGCTCTCTCTGTCTCTCTCTACTGTCTCTAGTCTCTCTCTGTCTCTCTCTCTCTGTCTCTAGTCTCTCTACTCTCTCTCTCTCCTCTCTCTGTCTAGTCTCTCTCTGTCTGTCTCTCTCTGTCTCTCTGTCTCTAGTCTCTCTCTCTACTGTCTCTCTCTCTGTCTAGTCTCTACTGTCTCTGTCTGTATATAGTCGCTCTACTCTCTGTCTCTCTCTCTCTCTATAGTCTCTCTCTCTCTCTCTCTCTCTCTCTACTGTCTCTCTCTGTCTATAGTCTCTCTCTCTCTATAGCTCTCTCTCTCTCTCTCTCTACTGTATATCTCTCTGTCTAACTCTCTACTCTCTCTGTCTATAACTCTCTCTCTGTATATAGCCTCTCTCTGTCTATAGCTCTCTCTGTCTCTCTCTCTCTACTGTCTCCTCTCTCTGTATATAGTCTCTCTACTATAGCTCTCTCTCTCTACTGTATCTAGTCTCTCTACTCTCTCTCTCTCTCTCTCTCGCTATGTCTCTCTACTGTATATAGTCTCTCTACTCCTCTCTCTAGCTCTCTACTCCCTCTCTACTGTCTATAGTCTCTCTCTACTGTCTATAGTCTCTCTCTGTATCTAGCCTCTCTCTGTATATAGTCTCTCTACTGTATATATATCCTCTCTACTGTATATAGTCTCTCTACTGTATATCCCTCTACTGTCCCTCTCTCTGTATATAGCTCTCTACTGTATATAGTCTCTCTCTCTCTACTGTATATAGTCTCTCTGTATATAGCTCTCTACTGTATATAGTCCCTCTCTGTATCTAGTCCCTCTCTGTCCCTCTCTCTACTCTCTGTCCCTCTCTCTCCTCTCTCTACTGTATATAGTCTCTACTCTATAGCTCTCTCTCTGTATATAGCTCTCTCTCCCTCCCTAGTCTCTCTCTGTCCCTAGTCTCTCTACTGTATATAGCTCTCTACTGTATATAGTCCTCTCTACTGTATATAGCCTCTCTACTGTATATAGCTCTCTACTGTATATAGTCTCTCTACTGTATCCCTCTCTACTGTCCCTCTCTCCCTCTCTACTGTCCCTCTCTCTATAGCCTCTCTACTGTATATAGTCTCTCTACTGTATATAGTCTCTCTACTGTATATAGCTCTCTACTGTATATAGTCTCTCTGTCTATAGCTCTCTACTGTATATAGTCTCTCTACTGTATATAGTCTCTCTCTCTCCCTCTCTCTGTATATAGCTCTCTACTCTCTCTCTGTATCTAGTCTCTCTCTCTGTATATAGCTCTCTACTGTCTATAGTCTCTCTACTGTCTCTAGTCTCTCTACTGTATATCTCTCTCTGCTGTATATAGTCTCTCTACTGTATATAGTCTCTCTACTGTATATAGCCTCTCTACTGTATATAGTCTCTCTCTGTCTCTCTCTCTGTATCTAGTCTCTCTACTGTATATAGCCTCTCTACTGTCTATAGTCTCTCTCTGTCTCTGTCTCTCTACTCTAGTCTCTCTACTGTATATAGCCTCTCTACTCTCTCTCTGTCTCTACTGTATATAGTCTCTGTCTATAGTCTCTCTCTGTATATAGTCTCTCTACTGTATATAGTCTCTCTACTGTATATAGTCTCTCTGTATATAGTCTCTACTGTATATAGCTCTCTCTGTCTATAGTCTCTCTACTGTATATAGTCTCTCTACTGTATATAGTCTCTCTGTATATAGTCTCTCTACTGTATATAGTCTCTCTACTGTATATAGCTCTCTACTGTATATAGTCTCTCTACTGTATATAGCCTCTCTACTGTATATAGTCTCTCTACTGTATCTCTACTGTATATAGCTCTCTACTGTATATAGCCTCTGTCTCTCTCTGTATATAGCCTCTCTGTATCTAGTCTCTCTACTGTATATAGTCTCTCTACTGTATATAGCCTCTCTACTGTCTATAACCTCTCTACTGTATATAGCTCTCTCTCTGTATATAGCTCTCTCTGTATATAGTCTCTACTGTCTATAGCCTCTCTCTGTATCTAGCCTCTCTACTGTATATAGCCTCTCTACTGTATATAGTCTCTCTCTGTATCTAGTCTCTCTACTGTCTATAGCCTCTACTGTATATAGTCTCTCTACTGTATATAGCTCTCTCTGTATATAGCCTCTCTACTGTATATAGTCTCTACTGTATATAGCCTCTCTACTGTCTATAGCCTCTCTACTGTATATAGCCTCTCTCTCTGTATATAGCTCTCTACTGTATATAGTCTCTCTACTGTATATAGCCTCTCTACTGTCTCTCTTACTGCTATGTCTCTCTCTGTATATAGCTCTCTGTCTAGCCTCTCTACTGTATATAGTCTGTATCTCTCTGTATATAGTCTCTCTACTGTATATAGCCTCTCTCTGTATATAGTCTCTCTGTATATAGCTCTCTACTGTATATAGTCTCTCTACTGTCTATGTCTCTCTCTCTACTGTATATAGCCTCTCTCTGTATATAGCCTCTCTACTGTATATGTCTCTACTGTATATAGCCTCTCTACTGTATATAGCCTCTCTCTGTCTATAGCCTCTCTACTGTATATAGCTCTCTCTCTGTATCTAGCTCTCTCTACTGTATATAGCCTCTCTACTGTATATAGCCTCTCTACTGTATATATCTCTCTACTGTATATAGTCTCTCTCTATATAGCCTCTCTACTGTATATAGCTCTCTCTCTGTATATAGCCTCTCTACTGTATATAGCTCTCTGTCTCTCTGTATATAGCTCTCTACTGTATATAGCTCTACTGTATATAGCTCTCTCTACTGTATATAGCCTCTCTACTGTATATAGCTCTCTCTACTGTATATAGTCTCTCTACTGTATATAGCCTCTCTACTGTATATAGCTCTCTACTGTATATAGCCTCTCTACTGTATATAGCCTCTCTACTGTATATAGCCTCTATGTATACACAGATAAAATTGTACATACAAGTTTCCATCCATACTGTCCACATGAGCCCCCCATGGATTGTCTGCTGTATAAAACACTTTACTCTTCTGTATACGATGTCTAAGATTCTGTCTTCAACTGGAAACTTATTTTGAAGTTTTTTGGAATAAAAATGTAAACCCTTTTGTCTGTCATTGTTCATTTACATGTAAATGATTGCAGTATAAAGATGCCCGATGATTACAGAAACCTGGTGATTGAATTGAGTTGCAGATTGTCCACAGTGAAATATCTACACGTTTGACCGAATCCTCAGCCTCTTTTTACACTGCTGCTACTCTGTTCATCATATATCAATCAGCCTGACTAACCGGGGTCTGTATATAGTCTCTCTACTGTATATAGTCTCTCTGCTGTATATAGTCTCTCTACTGTATATAGCCTCTCTACTGTATATAGCCTCTCTACTGTATATAGTCTCTCTACTGTATATAGCCTCTCTACTGTATATAGCCTCTCTACTGTATATAGTCTCTCTACTGTATATAGCCTCTCTACTGTATATAGTCTCTCTACTGTATATAGCCTCTCTACTGTATATAGTCTCTCTACTGTATATAGCCTCTCTACTGTATATAGTCTCTCTACTGTATATAGCCTCTCTACTGTATATAGTCTCTCTACTGTATATAACCTCTCTACTGTATATAGTCTCTCTACTGTATATAGCCTCTCTGCTGTATATAGCCTCTCTACTGTATATAGCCTCTCTACTGTATATAGCATCTCTACTGTATATAGTCTCTCTACTGTATATAGCCTCTCTACTGTATATAGTCTCTCTACTGTATATAGTCTCTCTACTGTATATAGCCTCTCTACTGTATATAGTCTCTCTACTGTATATAGCCTCTCTACTGTATATAGTCTCTCTACTGTATATAGCCTCTCTACTGTATATAGCATCTCTACTGTATATAGTCTCTCTACTGTATATAGCCTCTCTACTGTATATAGTCTACTGTATATAGTCTACTGTATATAGCCTCTCTACTGTATATAGCATCTCTACTGTATATAGCCTCTCTACTGTATATAGTCTCTCTACTGTATATAGTCTCTCTACTGTATATAGTCTCTCTACTGTATATAGCCTCTACTGTATATAGCTGTATATAGCCTCTCTACTGTATATAGTCTCTCTACTGTATATAGTCTCTCTACTGTATATAGCCTCTCTACTGTATATAGCCTCTCTACTGTATATAGCCTCTCTACTGTATATAGCCTCTCTACTGTATATAGCATCTCTACTGTATATAGCCTCTCTACTGTATATAGTCTCTCTACTGTATATAGCCTCTCTACTGTATATAGCCTCTCTACTGTATATAGCCTCTCTACTGTATATAGCCTCTCTACTGTATATAGCATCTCTACTGTATATAGCCTCTCTACTGTATATAGTCTCTCTACTGTATATAGCCTCTCTACTGTATATAGTCTCTACTGTATATAGCCTCTCTACTGTATATAGTCTCTCTACTGTATATAGCCTCTCTACTGTATATAGCCTCTCTACTGTATATAGCCTCTCTACTGTATATAGCCTCTCTACTGTATATAACCTCTCTACTGTATATAGCCTCTCTACTGTATATAGTCTCTCTACTGTATATAGCCTCTCTACTGTATATAGTCTCTCTACTGTATATAGCCTCTCTACTGTATATAGTCTCTCTACTGTACATAGCCTCTCTACTGTATATAGTCTCTCTACTGTATATAGCCTCTCTACTGTATATAGTCTCTCTACTGTATATAGCCTCTCTACTGTATATAGCCTCTCTACTGTATATATCCTCTCTACTGTATATAGTCTCTCTACTGTATATAGTCTCTCTACTGTATATAGTCTCTCTACTGTATATAGCCTCTCTACTGTATATAGACTCTCTACTGTATATATCCTCTCTACTGTATATATCCTCTCTACTGTATATAGTCTCTCTACTGTATATAGCATCTCTACTGTATATAGTCTCTCTACTGTATATAGTCTCTCTACTGTATATAGCATCTCTACTGTATATAGTCTCTCTACTGTATATAGCCTCTCTACTGTATATAGTCTCTCTACTGTATATAGTCTCTCTACTGTATATAGCCTCTCTACTGTATATAGACTCTCTACTGTAATATCCTCTCTACTGTATATATCCTCTCTACTGTATATAGTCTCTCTACTGTATATAGCATCTCTACTGTATATAGTCTCTCTACTGTATATAGTCTCTCTACTGTATATAGCATCTCTACTGTATATAGTCTCTCTACTGTATATAGCCTCTCTACTGTATATAGTCTCTCTACTGTATATAGTCTCTCTACTGTATATAGTCTCTCTACTGTATATAGCCTCTCTACTGTATATAGTCTCTCTACTGTATATAGTCTCTCTACTGTATATAACCTCTCTACTGTATATAGCCTCTCTACTGTATATAACCTCTCTACTGTATATAGCCTCTCTACTGTATATAGTCTCTCTGCTGTATATATCCTCTCTACTGTATATAGTCTCTCTACTGTATATAGCCTCTCTACTGTATATAGCCTCTCTACTGTATATAGTCTCTCTACTGTACATAGTCTCTCTACTGTATATAGCCTCTCTACTGTATATAGCCTCTCTACTGTACATAGTCTCTCTACTGTATATAGCCTCTCTACTGTATATAGTCTCTCTACTGTACATAGTCTCTCTACTGTATATAGCCTCTCTACTGTATATAGTCTCTACTGTATATAGCTGTATATAGCCTCTGTATACTGTATATAGTCTCTCTACTGTATATAACCTCTCTACTGTATATAGTCTCTCTACTGTATATAGTCTCTCTACTGTATATAACCTCTCTACTGTATATAACCTCTCTACTGTATATAGCCTCTCTACTGTATATAGCCTCTCTACTGTATATAGTCTCTCTACTGTATATAACCTCTCTACTGTATATAACCTCTCTACTGTATATAGTCTCTCTACTGTATATAGTCTCTACTGTATATAGCCTCTCTACTGTATATAGCCTCTCTACTGTATATAGTCTCTCTACTGTATATAGCCTCTCTACTGTATATAGCCTCTCTACTGTATATAGCCTCTCTACTGTATATAGCCTCTCTACTGTATATAGTCTCTCTACTGTATATAACCTCTCTACTGTATATAGCCTCTCTACTGTATATAGTCTCTCTACTGTATATAGCCTCTCTACTGTATATAGCCTCTCTACTGTATATAGCCTCTCTACTGTATATAGCCTCTCTACTGTATATAGCCTCTCTACTGTATATAGCCTCTCTACTGTATATAGCCTCTCTACTGTATATAGCCTCTCTACTGTATATAGCCTCTCTACTGTATATAGCCTCTCTACTGTATATAGCCTCTCTACTGTATATAGTCTCTCTACTGTATATAGCCTCTCTACTGTATATAGCCTCTCTACTGTATATAGCCTCTCTACTGTATATAGCCTCTCTACTGTATATAGCCTCTCTACTGTATATAGCCTCTCTACTGTATATAGTCTCTCTACTGTATATAGTCTCTCTACTGTATATAGCCTCTCTACTGTATATAGCCTCTCTACTGTATATAGCCTCTACTGTATATAGCTGTATATAGTCTCTCTACTGTATATAGCCTCTCTGCCTCTCTACTGTATATAGCCTCTCTACTGTATATAGCCTCTCTACTGTATATAGCCTCTACTGTACTGTATATAACCTCTCTACTGTATATAGCCTCTCTACTGTATATAGTCTCTCTCTATATAGCTGTATATAGCCTCTCTACTGTATATAGTCTCTCTACTGTATATAGCCTCTCTACTGTATATAGTCTCTACTCTCTACTACTGTATAGCCTCTCTACTGTATATAGTCTCTCTACTGTATATAGCCTCTCTACTGTATATAGTCTCTCTACTGTATATAGCCTCTCTACTGTATATAGCCTCTCTACTGTATATAGCCTCTCTACTGTATATAGTCTCTCTACTGTATATAGTCTCTCTACTGTATATAGCCTCTCTACTGTATATAGACTCTCTACTGTATATATCCTCTCTACTGTATATATCCTCTCTACTGTATATAGTCTCTCTACTGTATATAGCATCTCTACTGTATATAGTCTCTCTACTGTATATAGTCTCTCTACTGTATATAGCATCTCTACTGTATATAGCCTCTCTACTGTATATAGCCTCTCTACTGTATATAGCCTCTCTACTGTATATAGTCTCTCTACTGTATATAGCCTCTCTACTGTATATAGACTCTCTACTGTAATAGCCTCTCTACTGTATATATCCTCTCTACTGTATATAGTCTCTCTACTGTATATAGCATCTCTACTGTATATAGCATCTCTACTGTATATAGTCTCTCTACTGTATATAGCATCTCTACTGTATATAGTCTCTCTACTGTATATAGCCTCTCTACTGTATATAGTCTCTCTACTGTATATAGTCTCTCTACTGTATATAGTCTCTACTGTACTGTATATAGCCTCTCTACTGTATATAGTCTCTCTACTGTATATAGTCTCTCTACTGTATATAACCTCTCTACTGTATATAGCCTCTCTACTGTATATAACCTCTCTACTGTATATAGCCTCTCTACTGTATATAGTCTCTCTGCTGTATATAGTCCTCTCTACTGTATATAGTCTCTCTACTGTATATAGCCTCTACTGTATACTGTATATAGCCTCTGTATATAGTCTCTCTACTGTATATAGTCTCTCTACTGTATATAGTCTCTCTACTGTATATAGCCTCTCTACTGTATATAGCCTCTCTACTGTATATAGTCTCTCTACTGTATATAGCCTCTCTACTGTATATAGTCTCTCTACTGTATATAGTCTCTCTACTGTATATAGTCTCTCTACTGTATATAGCTGTATATAGTCTCTCTACTGTATATAGTCTCTCTACTGTATATAGTCTCTCTACTGTATATAGTCTCTCTACTGCTACTCTCAGTTCATCATAGCCTCAAATGTATATAACCTCTCTACTGTATATAGCCTCTCTACTATATATAGTCTCTCTACTGTATATAGCCTCTCTACTGTATATAGCCTCTCTACTGTATATAGC
Organism: Oncorhynchus gorbuscha; assembly: GCF_021184085.1. Lineage (NCBI taxonomy): Eukaryota > Metazoa > Chordata > Actinopteri > Salmoniformes > Salmonidae > Oncorhynchus > Oncorhynchus gorbuscha. The sequence goes on from NC_060196.1 coordinate 64,322,000, forward strand.
CTCTCTACTGTATATAGCCTCTCTACTGTATATAGCCTCTCTACTGTATATAGCCTCTCTACTGTATATAGTCTCTCTACTGTATATAGCCTCTCTACTGTATATAGTCTCTCTACTGTATATAGTCTCTCTACTGTACTCTCAGTTCATCATAGCCTCAAATGTATATAGCCTCTCTACTGTATATAGTCTCTCTACTGTATATAGCCTCTCTACTGTATATAGTTCTCTAGCCTCACTGTATATAGCCTCTCTACTGTATATAGCCTCTCTACTGTATATAGCCTCTCTACTGTATATAGTCTCTCTACTGTATATAGCCTCTCTACTGTATATAGTCTCTCTACTGTATATAGCCTCTCTACTGTATATAGTCTCTCTACTGTATATAGTCTCTCTACTGCTACTCTCAGTTCATCATAGCCTCAAATGTATATAACCTCTCTACTGTATATAGTCTCTCTACTGTATATAGCCTCTACTGTATATAGTCTCTCTACTGTATATAGCCTCTACTGTATATAGTCTCTCTACTGTATATAGCCTCTACTGTATATAGTCTCTCTACTGTATATAGCCTCTCTACTGTATATAGCCTCCCTACTGTATATAGTCTCTCTACTGTATATAGTCTCTCTACTGTATATAGTCTCTCTACTGTATATAGTCTCTCTACTGTATATAGCTCTCTACTGTATATAGTCTCTCTACTGTATATAGCCTCTACTGTATATAGTCTCTCTACTGTATATAGCCTCTACTGTATATAGTCTCTCTACTGTACATAGCCTCTCTACTGTATATAGTCTCTCTACTGTATATAGTCTCTCTACTGTATATAGCCTCTACTGTATATAGTCTCTCTACTGTATATAGTCTCTCTACTGTATATAGTCTCTCTGCTGTATATAGTCTCTCTACTGTATATAGTCTCTCTGCTGTATATAGTCTCTCTGCTGTATATAGTCTCTCTACTGTATATAGCCTCTCTACTGTATATAGCCTCTCTACTGTATATAGCCTCTACTGTATATAACCTCTCTACTGTATATAGTCTCTCTACTGTTTATAGCCTCTCTACTGTATATAGCCTCTCTACTGTATATAGTCTCTCTACTGTATATAGTCTCTCTACTGTATATAGTCTCTCTACTGTATATAGTCTCTCTACTGTATATAGTCTCTCTACTGCTACTCTCAGTTCATCATAGCCTCAAATGTATATAACCTCTCTACTGTATATAGCCTCTCTACTGTATATAGCCTCTCTACTATATATAGCCTCTCTACTGTATATAGCCTCTCTACTGTATATAGCCTCTCTACTGTATATAGCCTCTCTACTGTATATAGTCTCTCTACTGTATATAGCCTCTCTACTATATATAGCCTCCCTACTGTATATAGCCTCCCTACTGTATATAGCCTCTCTACTGTATATAGCCTCTCTACTGTATATAGCCTCTCTACTGTATATAGCCTCTCTACTATATATAGCCTCCCTACTGTATATAACCTCTCTACTGTATATAGCCTCTCTACTATATATAGCCTCCCTACTGTATATAACCTCTCTACTGTATATAGCCTCTCATTTCACTGTGAGGTCTACCTGCACCTGTTGTATTCAGCATTTCACTGTAAGGTCTACTACACCTGTTGTATTCAGCATTTCACTGTAAGGTCTACTACACCTGTTGTATTCAGCATTTCACTGTAAGGTCTACTACACCTGTTGTATTCAGCATTTCACTGTAAGGTCTACCTACACCTGTTGTATTCAGCATTTCACTGTAAGGTCTACTACACCTGTTGTATTCAGCATTTCACTGTGAGGTCTACCTGCACCTGTTGTATTCAGCATTTCACTGTAAGGTCTACTACACCTGTTGTATTCAGCATTTCAATGTGAGGTCTACTACACCTGTTGTATTCAGCATTTCACTGTGAGGTCTACCTACACCTGTTGTATTCAGCATTTCACTGTAAGGTCTACTACACCTGTTGTATTCAGAGTTTCACTGTGAGGTCTACTACATCTGTTGTATTCAGCATTTCACTGTAAGGTCTACTACACCAGTTGTATTCAGAGTTTCACTGTGAGGTCTACTACACCTGTTGTATTCAGAGTTTCACTGTGAGGTCTACCTGCACCTGTTGTATTCAGCATTTCACTGTGAGGTCTACTACACCTGTTGTATTCAGCATTTCACTGTAAGGTCTACTACATCTGTTGTATTCAGCATTTCACTGTAAGGTATACTACACCAGTTGTATTCAGAGTTTCACTGTGAGGTCTACTACAACCAGAGGATCCCAGCCTCTTCAACCAGAGGATCCCAGCCTCTTCAACCAGAGGATCCCAGCCTCTTCAACCAGAGGATCCCAGCCTCTTCAACCAGAGGATCCCAGCCTCTTCAACCAGAGGATCCCAGCCTCTTCAACCAGAGAGATCCCAGCCTCTTCAACCAGAGGATCCAGAGGAGGATCCCAGCCTCTTCAACCAGAGATCAGCCTCTTCAACCAGAGGATCCCAGCCTCTTCAACCAGAGGATCCCAGCCTCTTCAACCAGAGGATCCCAGCCTCTTCAACCAGAGGATCCCAGCCTCTTCAACCAGAGGATCCCAGCCTCTTCAACCAGAGGATCCCAGCCTCTTCAACCAGAGGATCCCAGCCTCCAGAGGAGGATCCCAGCCTCAACCAGAGGATCCCAGCAACCAGAGGATCCCAGCCTCTTCAACCAGAGGATCCCAGCCTCTTCAACCAGAGGATCCCAGCCTCTTCAACCAGATCCCAGCATCCTCAACCAGAGGATCCCAGCCTCTTCAACCAGAGGATCCCAGCCTCTTCAACCAGAGGATCCCAGCCTCTTCAACCAGAGGATCCCAGCCTCTTCAACCAGAGGATCCCAGCCTCTTCAACCAGAGGACCACTGTGTTTGTTATTTTACATTCCCTAGCTTCATTATGTAGTACAAAAAAAACATAAAGTTGATATAGTTGACATAAAATACAGGGCAGGTGAATGTTATGGTGGATAATATTTATATTTCTTGATTGATTTCTTTTCCATTCCACCACTGATCATAGTTGTCATCCTAAACAGATCCCCGTTCCCTATTTAGAGCACTAATTTTGATTAGAGCCCTATGGACACTGGTTAAAAGTAGTGCACTAAGTAGGGATCAGGGTGCCATTTGGTAAATGAACCTTGTCTATTGCTCTGTCGCCTGTTCATTGTTAGTGGCATGAGACTCACTGTTGGTTGATCTCTGATAACAACAGTGACTGTCGTGTTTAGAAGGCCACAGTTAAGAGGTGTTTGTTTTGGTTGTTACTATCCTTGTGGGGACCAGAAGCAAGGACAATTCGGACAAGTGGGGACATTTCGCTGGACCCCACAAACAAAATAGCTAGTTTAAGCTTTAGAATTATGCTTAGAGTTAGGTTATGGTTAGAGTTAGGGTTTAGACTAAGGAGTTCGGTGTTAAGGTTAGGTTAAGGCTAAGGGTTAGGTTTATGGTTAGGGTTAGGGATCCGCAGCCTTTTTTTAAAATTTCACCTGAAATGACGTACCCAAATTTAACTGCCTTTAGCTCAGGCCCTGAAGCAAGGATGTGCATATTTTTGGTACCATTTGAAAGGAAACACTTTGGATTTGGTGTAAATGTGAACGGAATGTAGGAGAATACAAAACACATAGATCTGGTAAAAGATCATACAAAGAAAGAAACAACCATTCTTTTGTATTTTGTTTGTATTGTCATCGTTGAAATGCCACTAGATGGCAGCAGTGTATTTGATACGTTTTAGACTGATTCAATTGAACCATTGCATTTCTGTTCAAAATGTTGTATCAAGACCACCCAAATATGCCTAATTTGTTTATTAATTACTTTTTATGTTCAAAACTGTGTACTCTCCTCAAACAATAGCATGGTATTAGTTCATTGTAATAGCTACAGTAAATTGGACAGTGCAGTTAGATTAACAAGAATTTAAGCTTTCTGCCCATATCAGATATGTCTATGTCCTGGAAAATGTTCTTGTTACTTACAACCTCATGCTAATCACATTACCGCACGTTAGCTCAACCGTCCCGTGGAAGGGACATCGATCCCGAAGAAAGTTTATGCTTAGGAGGTAGGTTTATGGCTAGGAGTTAGGGAAAGTAGGGTTTTCAATCAAGGATACTAAAAATAAACGTGTGTGTGCTTTATTTGTATTTATTTCCCCTTTATTTAACCAGGTAGGCTAGTTGAGAACACCTTTATTTAACCAGGTAGGCTAGTTGAGAACACCTTTATTTAACCAGGTAGGCCAGTTGAGAACACCTTTATTTAACCAGGTAGGCTAGTTGAGAACACCTTTATTTAACCAGGTAGGCTAGTTGAGAACAGTTTGAGAACACCTTTATTTAACCAGATAGGCTAGTTGAGAACACCTTTATTTAACCAGGTAGGCTAGTTGAGAACACCTTTATTTAACCAGGTAGGCCAGTTGAGAACACCTTTATTTAACCAGGTAGGCTAGTTGAGAACACCTTTATTTAACCAGGTAGGCTAGTTGAGAACACCTTTATTTAACCAGGTAGGCTAGTTGAGAACAAGTTCTCATTTACAACTGCGACCTGGCCAAGATAAAGCAAAGACATGGAATAAACAAACATACAGTCAATAATATAGTAGATAAAAAGTTTCTATACAGTTCAAATGAGGTAGGATAAGGAGGTAAGGCAATAAATAGGCCATAGTGGCGAAATAATTACAATATAGCAATTAAACACTGGAGTGATAGATGTGCAGAAGATGAGTGTGCAAGTAGAGATACTGGGGTGCAGAGGAGCAAAATAAATAACAGTATGTTGATGAGGTAAATTGGATGGGCTATTTACCGATGGGCTATGTACAGGTGCAGGGTTCTTTGAGCTGCTCTCACAGCTGGTGCTTAATAACCTCTTGAAACTAGGGGGCACTATTTTTATTTTTGGAAAAATAACGTTCCCAAAGTAAACGGCCTATTTATCAGGACCAGATGCTAGAATATGCATATAATTGACACCTTAGGATAGAAAACACTCTATAGATTCACTTCCTGATTGGATTTTTCTCAGGATTTCACCTTCAAAATCAGTTCTGTTATACTCACAGACAATATTTTGACAGTTTTGGAAACTTTAGAGTGTTGTCTATCCTAAGCTGTCAATTATATGCATATTCTAATATCTGGTCCTAAGAAATAGGTGGTTTACTTTGGGAACATTATTTTTCCAAAAATGAAAATAGTGCCCCCTAGTTTCAAGAGATTAACAAGTTCAATACAGCAAATGAAAGATAAACATCTTGTTAATCTACCCATCGTGTCCGATTTCAAAAATGCTTTACAGCGAAAGCACAACCTATGATTATGTTAGGTAATGGCCAAGTCAAAAAAGATAGGAGTCACAAAAAGTAGAAATATAGATATAATTAATCACTAACCTTTGATGATCTTCATCAGATGACACTCATAGGACAATACATGTATGTTTTGTTCGATAATGTTCATATTTATATCCCAAAAATTTCAGTTTACATTGGCGCTTTACGTGCAGTAATGTTTTGATTCCAAAACATCCTGTGATTTTGCAGAAAGATAGCCGATAGATAACAATCTTAATTTATTTCTTTACTGAATGAGCTTAGCGCTTATTGGTCCATCCAGTTCTATCTTCACCTCAGACAGAGATAATCAGATAGTTCTATCCTCACCTAGTTACATTTCATCAGACAGAGATAATCAGATAGTTCTATCCTCACCTAGTTACATTTCATCAGACAGAGATAATCAGATAGTTCTATCCTCACCTAGTTACATTTCATCAGACAGAGATAATCAGATAGTTCTATCCTCACCTAGTTACATTTCATCAGACGGAGATAATCAGATAGTTCTATCCTCACCTAGTTACATTTCATCAGACGGAGATAATCAGATAGTTCTATCCTCACCTAGTTACATTTCACCAGACAGAGATAATCAGATAGTTCTATCCTCACCTAGTTACATTTCATCAGACAGAGATAATCAGATAGTTCTATCCTCACCTAGTTACATTTCATCAGACAGAGATAATCAGATAGTTCTATCCTCACCTAGTTACATTTCATCAGACAGAGATAATCAGATAGTTCTATCCTCACCTAGTTACATTTCATCAGACAGAGATAATCAGATTGTTCAATCCTCACCTTCTTACCTAATTTAATTTATTCAGGTGGAGATACTGAGAGAATAAAGAAACATTTATATG
>NC_060196.1:64333291-64370791 GCF_021184085.1 Oncorhynchus gorbuscha
AGCTTTTCCTAGCAAGGACTTGTAGATGACCTGGAGCCAGTGGGTCTGGCGACGAATATGTAGCGAGGGCCAGCCGACTAGAGCATACAGGTCGCAGTGGTGGGTGGTATAAGGTGCTTTAGTAACAAAACGGATGGCACTGTGATAAACTGCATCCAGTTTGCTGAGTAGAGTGTTGGAAGCAATTTTGTAGATGACATCGCCGAAGTTGAGGATCGGTAGGATAGTCAGTTTTACTCGGGTAAGTTTGGGCTTTGTTTGTTGCGGAATAGAAAGCCAAATCTAGATTTGATTTTAGATTGGAGATGTTTGATGACGAGCTTGGAGGGTACTATGGTGTTGAATGCCGAGCTGTAGTCGATGAACAGCATTCTCACATAGGTATTCCTCTTGTCCAGGTGGGTTAGGGCAGTGTGCAGTGTGGTTGAGATTGCATCGTCTGTGGACCTATTTGGGCGGTAAGCAAATTGGAGTGGGTCTAGGGTGTCAGGTAGGGTGGAGGTGATATGGTCCTTGACTAGTCTCTCAAAGCACTTCATGATGACGGAAGTGAGTGCTACGGGGCGGTAGTCGTTTAGCTCAGTTACCTTAGCTTTCTTGGGAACAGGAACAATGGTGGCCCTCTTGAAGCATGTGGGAACAGCAGACTGGTATAGGGATTGATTGAATATGTCCGTAAACACACCGGCCAGCTGGTCTGCGCATGCTCGGAGGGCGCGGCTGGGGATGCCGTCTGGGCCTGCAGCCTTGCGAGGGTTAACACGTTTAAATGTCTTAATCACCTCGGCTGCAGTGAAGGAGAGACTGCATGTTTCCGTTGCAGGCCGTGTCAGTGGCACTGTATTGTCCTCAAAGCGGGCAAAAAAGTTATTTAGTCTGCCTGGGAGCAAGACATCCTGGTCCGTGACTGGGCTGGATTTCATCTTGTAGTCCGTGATTGACTGTAGACCCTGCCACATGCCTCTTGTGTCTGAGCCATTGAATTGAGATTCCACTTTGTCTCTGTACTGACGCTTAGCTTGTTTGATAGCCTTACGGAGGGAATAGCTGCACTGTTTGTATTCAGTCATGTTGCCAGACACCTTGCCCTGATTAAAAGCAGTGGTTCAGCGCTTTCAGTTTCACGCGAATGCTGCCATCAATCCACGGTTTCTGGTTAGGGAATGTTTTTATCGTTGCTATGGGAACGACATCTTCGACGCACGTTCTAATGAACTCGCACACCGAATCAGCGTATTCGTCAATATTCCCATCTGACGCAATACGAAACATGTCCCAGTCCACGTGATGGAAGCAGTCTTGGAGTGTAGAGTCAGCTTGGTCTGACCAGCGTTGGACAGACCTCAGCGTGGGAGCCTCTTGTTTTAATTTCTGCCTGTAGGCAGGGATCAGCAAAATGGAGTCGTGGTCAGCTTTTCCGAAAGGGGGCGGGGCAGGGCCTTATATGCGTCGCGGAAGTTAGAGTAACAGTGATCCAAGGTTTTACCACCCCTGGTTGCGCAATCGATATGCTGATAAAATTTAGGGAGTCTTGTTTTCAGATTGGCTTTGTTAAAATCCCCAGCTACAATGAATGCAGCCTCCGGATAAATGTTTTCCAGTTTGCAAAGAGTTAAATAAAGTTCGTTCAGAGCCATCGATGTGTCTGCTTGGGGGGGGATATATACGGCTGTGATTATAATCGAAGAGAATTCTCTTGGAAGATAATGCGGTCTACATTTGATTGTGAGGAATTCTAAATCAGGTGAACAGAAGGATTTGAGTTCCTGTATGTTTCCTTCATCACACCATGTCCCGTTAGTCATGAGGCATACGCCCCCTCCACTCTTCTTACCAGAGAGATGTTTGTTTCTGTCGGCGCGATGCGTGGAGAAACCCGTTGGCTGTACCGCCCTGGATAGCTCGTCATCAAGCTCGTCATCAAGCTCGAGACCCTGGGTCTCGACCCCGCCCTGTGCAACTGGGTACTGGACTTCCTGACGGGCCGCCCCCAGGTGGTGAGGGTAGGCAACAACATCTCCTCCCCGCTGATCCTCAACACGGGGCCCCACAAGGGTGCGTTCTGAGCCCTCTCCTGTACTCCCTGTTCACCCACGACTGCGTGGCCACGCACGCCTCCAACTCAATCATCAAGTTTGGGACGACACAACAGTGGTAGGCTTGATTACCAACAACGACGAGACGGCCTACAGGGAGGAGGTGAGGGCCCTGGAGTGTGGTGTCAGGAAAATAACCTCACACTCAACGTCAACAAAACTAAGGAGATGATTGTGGACTTCAGGAAACAGCAGAGGGAACACCCCCCTATCCACATCGATGGAACAGTAGTGGAGAGGGTAGCTAGTTTTAAGTTCCTCGGCATACACATCACAGACAAACTGAATTGATCCACTCACACTGACAGCGTCGTGAAGAAGGCGCAGCAGCGCCTATTCAACCTCAGGAGGCTGAAGAAATTCGGCTTGTCACCAAAAGCACTCACAAACTTCTACAGATGCACAATCGAGAGCATCCTGGCGGGCTGTATCACCGCCTGGTACGGCAACTGCTCCGCCCTCAACCGTAAGGCTCTCCAGAGGGTAGTGAGGACTGCACAACGCATCACCGGGGCAAACTACCTGCCCTCCAGGACACCTACACCACCCGTTGTTACAGGAAGGCCATAAAGATCATCAAGGACATCAACCACCCGAACCACTGCCTGTTCACCCCGCTATCATCCAGAAGGCGAGGTCAGTACAGGTGCATCAAAGCTGGGACCGAGAGACTGAAAAACAGCTTCTATCTCAAGGCCATCAGACTGTTAAATAGCCACCACTAACATTGAGTGGCTGCTGCCAACACACTGTCATTGACACTGACCCAACTCCAGCCATTTTAATAATGGGAATTGATGGGAAATGATGTAAATATATCACTAGCCACTTTAAACAATGCTACCTTATATAATGTTACTTACCCTACATTATTCATCTCATATACATATGTATATACTGTACTCTACAACATCGACTGCATCCTTATGTAACACATGTATCACTAGCCACTTTAACTATGCCACTTTGTTTACTTTGTCTACATACTCATCTCATATGTATATACTGTACTCGATACCATCTACTGTATGCTGCTCTGTACCATCACTCATTCATATATCCTTATGTACATGTTCCTTATCCCCTTTACACTGTGTATAAGACAGTAGTTTTGGAATTGTTAGTTAGATTACTTGTTGGTTATCACTGCATTGTCGGAACTAGAAGCACAAGCATTTCGCTACACTCGCATTAACATCTGCTAACCATGTGTATGTGACAAATAAAATTTGATTTGATTTGATTTGATTTGATTTGATTTGAGTCTGGCAGCGAACGGTTGAAAAGCATGCATTTGGTTTTACTAGCGTTTAAGAGCAGTTGGAGGCCACGGAAGGAGTGTTGTATGGCATTGAAGCTCGTTTGGAGGTTAGATAGCACAGTGTCCAAGGACGGTCCGGGAAGTATACAGAATGGTGTCGTCTGCGTAAAGGTGGATCAGGGAATCGCCAGAGGACCGAACAGCATGCCCTCCGATTTAACATCATTGATATACACAGATAAAAGAGTTTGCCCGAGAATTGAACCCTGTGGTACCCCCATAGAGACTGCCAGAGGACCGGACAGCATGCCCTCCGATTTGACACACTGAACTCTGTCTGCAAAGTAATTGGTGAACCAGGCAAGGCAGTCATCAGAAAAACCGAGGCTACTGAGTCTGCCGATAAGAATATGGTGATTGACAGAGTCGAAAGCCTTGGCAAGGTCGATGAAGACGGCTGCACAGTACTGTCTTTTATCGATGGCGGTTATGATATCGTTTAGTACCTTGAGCGTGGCTGAGGGTGCACCTGTGACCGGCTCGGAAACCAGATTGCACAGCGGAGAAGGTACGGTGGGATTCGAGATGGTCAGTGACCTGTTTGTTGACTTAGCTTTCGAAGACCTTAGAAAGGCAGGGCAGAATGGATATAGGTCTGTAACAGTTTGGGTCCAGGGTGTCTCCCCCTTTGAAGAGGGGGATGACCGCGGCAGCTTTCCAGTCCTTGGGGATCTCCTTGTCTTTCTCTTCTATTTACCTCTCGTCCCTCTCTTTCCCTCGCCTTTTCCTTCTTTACCTCCATTTCCCTCTTCCTTCCTTTTCTCAACTACTTTCCTCTCTTTACCTTTCTTCTGTATCTTTAGTCCTCCTGCCCTCTCTATTCTGCTCCTCCCTCTATCCCTCTCTTCCCTCTCTATTCCTCTATTCTCTCTCTATTCCTCTATTCTCTCTCTATTCTGCTCTTCCCTCTCTATTCCTCTCTTCTCTCTCTATTCTGCTCTTCCCTCTCTATTCTGCTCTTCTCTCTCTATTATGCTCTTCCCTCTCTATTCTGCTCTTCTCTCTCTATTATGCTCTTCCCTCTCTATTCCTCTCTTCTCTCTCTATTCTGCTCTTCTCTCTCTATTCCTCTCTTCTCTCTCTATTCCTCTCTTCTCCCTTTATTCTGCTCTTCCCTCTCTATTCCTCTCTTCCCTCTCTATTCCTCTCTTCCCTCTCTATTCCTCTATTCTCTCTCTATTCTGCTCTTCCCTCTCTATTCCTCTCTTCTCTCTCTATTATGCTCTTCCCTCTCTATTCTGCTCTTCTCTCTCTATTATGCTCTTCCTCTCTATTCCTCTCTTCTCTCTCTATTCTGCTCTTCTCTCTCTATTCCTCTCTTCTCTCTCTATTCCTCTCTTCTCCCTTTATTCTGCTCTTCCCTCTCTATTCCTCTATTCTCTCTCTATTCTGCTCTTCCCTCTCTATTCCTCTCTTCTCTCTCTATTATGCTCTTCCCTCTCTATTCTGCTCTTCTCTCTCTATTATGCTCTTCCCTCTCTATTCCTCTCTTCTCTCTCTATTCTGCTCTTCTCTCTCTATTCCTCTCTTCTCTCTCTATTCCTCTCTTCTCCCTTTATTCTGCTCTTCCCTCTCTATTCCTCTCTTCCCTCTCTATTCCTCTCTTCCCTCTCTATTCCTCTCTTCCCTCTCTATTCCTCTCTTCTCTCTCTATTCCTCTCTTCTCTCTCTATTCCTCTCTTCTCTCTCTATTCCTCTCTTCCCTCTCTTTCCTCTCTTTCCTCTCTTTAACTAATCTCTCCTGTTCTATTTGTAGAAATCCAAGGTCAAAGGTAATCTGCTCTGGGTCAGTCCGCTCCATTTCCTTTTCCTTGATGTTTTAGCCTGTCCAATAGGTTGGAGGGACAATGAGGGAGGGATGAAGAGTGGGAGAGAGAGTGTGAGGGAGAGAGAGTGTGAGTGAAAGGTTTACTCTCCAAATTCCCCCAGTGTCAAGGCCTTGGCCTGGGTTAATATGGTGTTAAATGCTCCCATTGTCAATATCTTACTGACTACTAGATGTGATGAGGCTATTAAATAATGAGACTACTAGATGTGATGAGGCTATTAAATAATGAGACTACTAGATGTGATGAGGCTATTAAATAATGAGACTACTAGATGTGATGAGACTATTAAATAATGAGACTACTAGATGTGATGAGGCTATTAAATAATGAGACTACTAGATGTGATGAGGCTATTAAATAATGAGGCTATTAAATAATGAGACTACTAGATGTGATGAGGCTATTAAATAATGAGACTACTAGATGTGATGAGACTATTAAATAATGAGACTACTAGATGTGATGAGGCTATTAAATAATGAGACTACTAGATGTGATGAGGCTATTAAATAATGAGACTACTAGATGTGATGAGACTATTAAATAATGAGACTACTAGATGTGATGAGGCTATTAAATAATGAGACTACTAGATGTGATGAGGCTATTAAATAATGAGGCTATTAAATAATGAGACTATTAAATAATGAGACTATTAAATAATGAGACTACTAGATGTGATGAGGCTATTAGATAATGAGACTACTAGATGTGATGAGGCTATTAAATAATGAGACTACTAGATGTGATGAGACTACTAGATGTGATGAGGCTATTAAATAATGAGACTACTAGATGTGATGAGACTATTAAATAATGAGACTACTAGATGTGATGAGGCTATTAAATAATGAGACTACTAGATGTGATGAGACTATTAAATAATGAGACTACTAGATGTGATGAGGCTATTAAATAATGAGACTACTAGATGTGATGAGACTATTAAATAATGAGACTACTAGATGTGATGAGGCTATTAAATAATGAGACTATTAAATAATGAGACTATTAAATAATGAGACTACTAGATGTGATGAGACTATTAAATAATGAGACTACTAGATGTGATGAGGCTATTAAATAATGAGACTACTAGATGTGATGAGACTATTAAATAATGAGACTACTAGATGTGATGAGGCTATTAAATAATGAGACTATTAAATAATGAGACTATTAAATAATGAGACTATTAAATAATGAGACTACTAGATGTGATGAGGCTATTAAATAATGAGACTACTGGATGTGATGAGACTATTAAATAATGAGGCTATTAAATAATGAGACTATTAAATAATGAGACTACTAGATGTGATGAGGCTATTAAATAATGAGGCTATTAAATAATGAGGCTATTAAATAATGAGACTATTAAATAATGAGACTACTAGATGTGATGAGGCTATTAAATAATGAGGCTATTAAATAATGAGACTATTAAATAATGAGACTATTAAATAATGAGGCTATTAAATAATGAGACTATTAAATAATGAGACTATTAAATAATGAGACTATTAAATAATGAGACTACTAGATGTGATGAGGCTATTAAATAATGAGACTATTAAATAATGAGACTATTAAATAATGAGACTATTAAATAATGAGGCTATTAAATAATGAGACTATTAAATAATGAGACTATTAAATAATGAGGCTATTAAATAATGAGACTACTAGATGTGATGAGGCTATTAAATAATGAGACTATTAAATAATGAGACTATTAAATAATGAGACTATTAAATAATGAGGCTATTAAATAATGAGACTACTAGATGTGATGAGGCTATTAAATAATGAGACTACTAGATGTGATGAGGCTATTAAATAATGAGACTATTAAATAATGAGGCTATTAAATAATGAGGCTATTAAATAATGAGACTACTAGATGTGATGAGGCTATTAAATAATGAGACTACTAGATGTGATGAGACTATTAAATAATGAGACTATTAAATAATGAGGCTATTAAATAATGAGGCTATTAAATAATGAGGCTATTAAATAATGAGACTACTAGATGTGATGAGGCTATTAAATAATGAGACTACTAGATGTGATGAGGCTATTAAATAATGAGACTACTAGATGTGATGAGGCTATTAAATAATGAGACTACTAGATGTGATGAGGCTATTAAATAATGAGACTACTAGATGTGATGAGGCTATTAAATAATGAGACTACTAGATGTGATGAGGCTATTAAATAATGAGACTACTAGATGTGATGAGGCTATTAAATAATGAGACTACTAGATGTGATGAGGCTATTAAATAATGAACTATTAAATAATGAGACTATTAAATAATGAGACTATTAAATAATGAGACTATTAAATAATGAGACTATTAAATAATGAGACTACTAGATGTGATGAGACTATTAAATAATGAACTATTAAATAATGAGACTATTAAATAATGAGACTATTAAATAATGAGACTATTACATAATGAGACTACTAGATGTGATGAGACTATTAAATAATGAACTATTAAATAATGAGACTATTAAATAATGAGACTATTAAATAATGAGACTATTACATAATGAGACTACTAGATGTGATGAAACTACTAAAAGAATGAGACTACTAGATGTGATGAGGCTATTAAATAATGAGACTATTAAATAATGAGACTATTACATAATGAGACTACTAGATGTGATGAAACTACTAAAATAATGAGACTACTAGATGTGATGAGACTATTAAATAATGAGACTATTAAATAATGAGACTACTAGATGTGATGAAACTACTAAAAGAATGAGACTACTAGATGTGATGAGACTATTAAATAATGAGACTATTAAATAATGAGACTACTAGATGTGATGAGACTATTAAATAATGAGACTATTAAATAATGAGACTATTAAATAATGAGACTACTAGATGTGATGAAACTACTAAAAGAATGAGACTACTAGATGTGATGAGGCTATTAAATAATGAGACTATTAAATAATGAGGCTATTAAATAATGAGACTACTAGATGTGATGAGGCTATTAAATAATGAGACTATTAAATAATGAGACTATTAAATAATGAGACTACTAGATGTGATGAAACTACTAAAAGAATGAGACTACTAGATGTGATGAAACTACTAAAAGAATGAGACTACTAGATGTGATGAAACTACTAAAAGAATGAGACTACTAGATGTGATGAGACTATTAAATAATGAGACTATTAAATAATGAGACTACTAGATGTGAGGAGACTGTTAAATTAACACACAAACACACACACACACACACACACACACACACACACACACACACACACACACACACACACACACACACACACACACACACACACACACACACACACACACACACACACACACACACACACACACACACACACACACACACACACACACACACACACACACACACACACACACACACACACACACACACACACACACACACACACACACACACACACACACACACACACACACACACACACACACACACACACACACACACACACCCAAACATATATACGCAGAGGGCTTTTCAATTAGAGGAAGGTCTCATTCTGAGCTCTGCTCCGTTGACATCATCGTTGCCGTGACGACCCTGACGACCCTGACGACCCCTGCTCAGCCATTCAGGTAATAAACACTCTGGCAAGGTTACCGGTTCGCTCCGGTTCCCATCACTTCACTGACAAATTGAAAAATACCTCTGGAAAGCTGGAAATAGCAGACAGACAGACAGACAGACAGACAGACAGACAGACAGACAGACAGACAGACAGACAGACAGACAGACAGACAGACAGACAGACAGACAGACAGACAGACAGACAGACAGACAGACAGACAGACAGACAGACAGACAGACAGACAGACAGACAGACAGACAGACAGACAGACAGACAGACAGACAGACAGACAGACAGACAGACAGACAGACAGACAGACAGACAGACAGACAGACACCATATTCCCTCTGTCTGCATTCCAAATGACACCATATTCCCTATGGCCACAGTCTTACCTCCCCTTCTCTCTCTCTCTCTGTCCCTATGGGCCCTGGTTAGAAGTCATGTAGGGAAAAGGGATTAGAGTCCAAGTTAACATTTAGTGCCTTAACACTCAAATCAAATTGTGACACAACAGTGTTTACCTGTTAACCTGTTACTCCTACCCCCAACATTTCAGTGCCCTGCTACTCATGCCAGGAATATAGTATATGCATATGATTAGTATGTGTGGATAGAAAACACTCTGTTCAGCTGGAACGTGGTGCATGGAACGCAAAAATATTCTTAGAAATATTTAACCTCCACACATTAACAAGTTCAATAGCTCAAATGAAAGATAAACACCTTGTTTATCTACCCAGCAAGTCAGATTTCTAAAATGTTTTACGGCGAAAACATAGCACATATTTATGTCAAACCACCACCAAAGACACAGCTCATTTGAATAGCCAAGAAATGCAATCAACCAACGCAGGATTAAAAGAAAAATAATTCACTAACCTTTTGAAAATCTTCATCAGATGACAGTAATATAACATGTTACACAGTACATTTATGTTTTTTTTCAATAATATGCAATTTATATCCATGAATCTCTGTTTACAATGACGCCATGTTCAAAAAATGCTACTCAAATGTCCGGAGAAATTATGCCAGATAACAGATATCAGATAACAAGCAATACACATCATAAACTTTGACTAAATATACATGTTCTACATATAGATAGAAAGATACACTTCTTCTTAATGCAACCGCTGTGTTACATTTATTTTTAACATTACAGAATTCGTTCACTAGGCTATAATATGAGACGGCGCTCAGACATTAGCAGTATGTCTCCTCTATGTTGGAGTCCACAGAAACACAAACTTACCACATAAATATTCCCTTACCTTTAATGTTCTTCGATCAGAAGACGTGGAAGGAGTCATACTTACCAAAAACTGCGTTTGGCTTTCAAGTCTGTGTCTTTGGGTTATCAAACACGACAAATTCCGGCTGAAATGCAGCCAAAATTCTAGTGGATGTGCATCAAAACTTCAAAATGACATATTATATGTCGAGTAAACTGGTCAAACTAAGTGCAGAATCAAGCTTTAGCATGTTCTAAACGTGCTAAACAATTCTTAGCTGGAACAGACAAACATACATCGTTTGGTCAATCCTGAAAGAAAGAGAGCTCCGGACCCGACGCGCGCATGAAAGTATTTTCGCGAAGGTTTCAGCCCGCCAAAAGTCAAGGGAGCGCGCGATGAAACGCCCCATTGAAAGGAGACATCGCGCTGAAGACACAGAAACTGTTCCCAGATCCGTAGCTGGTTGGGAACGGTGGGGGCGATGACGTCAAAGTTGGCCCAACTTTACTGATGACAGAGAGAGTTTGGGAGAATGGCTGCCCTGTGAGTTCTGCTTTATATACAGACATAATTTGAACGGTTTTAGAAGCTTTAGAGTGTTTTCTATTCAATAATTATTATTATATGAATATATTAGCAATTTTGGACAGATTTTCTTTTCTGTTTACTATGGGCACGCAATTCCTCCAAAGGGGGCAGTAGTCTGCCCTATCTATTAACATTTGCTATCTAACTGGGAGTCTCCTGAGCGAAAGCATCTGAAGTTCTTCAAAGGTAAATTATTTAATTTGGTTGCTTTTCTTATTTTCGTGAAAATCCTGAGTGCTGCCAGCAGAGCTAGCATAGCATTATGCCATGCTAAACTTACACAAATGCTTGTCTAGCATTGGCTGTAACGCATATTTTGAAAATCTGAGATGACAGTGGGTTTGCTCATCGCAAGAGGTTTAGAACACATTTTTATTTTCAATGACGGCCTGGGAACAGTGGGTTAACTGCCTGTTCAGAGGCAGAACGACAGATTTGTACCTTGTCAGCTCGGGGATTTGAACTTGCATCCTTCCGGTTACTAGTCCAACGCTCTAACCACTAGGCTACCCTGCCGCCTCTACACTCTAACCACTAGACTACCTGCCTCCTCTACACTCTAACCACTAGACTACCTGCCTCCTCTACACTCTAACCACTAGTCTACCTGCCTCCTCTACACTCTAACCACTAGGCTACCTACCTCCTCTACACTCTAACCACTAGGCTACCTGCCTCCTCTACACTCTAACCACTAGGCTACCTGCCTCCTCTACACTCTAACCACTAGGCTACCTGCCACCTCTACACTCTAACCACTAGGCTACCCTGCCTCCCCTACACTCTAACCACTAGGCTACCTGCCTCCTCTACACTCTAACCACTAGGCTACCTGCCTCCTCTACACTCTAACCACTAGGCTACCTGCCTCCTCTACACTCTAACCACTAGACTACCTGCCCCCTCTACACTCTAACCACTAGGCTACCCTGCCTCCCCTACACTCTAACCACTAGGCTACCTGCCTCCCCTACACTCTAACCACTAGGCTACCTGCCTCCTCTACACTCTAACCACTAGGCTACCCTGCCACCTCTACACTCTAACCACTAGGCTACCCTGCCACCACTACACTCTAACCACTAGGCTACCCTGCCTCCTCTACACTCTAACCACTAGGCTACCCTGCCTCCTCTACACTCTAACCACTAGGCTACCTTCCACCTCTACACTCTAACCACTAGGTTACCTGCCACCTCTACACTCTAACCACTAGTCTACCTGCCTCCTCTACACTATAACCACTAGGCTACCTGCCTCCTCTACACTCTAACCACTAGGCTACCTACCTCCTCTACACTCTAACCACTAGGCTACCTGCCTCCTCTAACCACTAGGCTACCTGCCTCCTCTACACTCTAACCACTAGGCTACCCTGCCACCTCTACACTCTAACCACTAGGCTACCTGCCACCTCTACACTCTAACCACTAGGCTACCTGCCTCCTCTACACTCTAACCACTAGGCTACCCTGCCACCTCTACACTCTAACCACTAGGCTACCTACCACCTCTACACTCTAACCACTAGTCTACCTGCCTCCTCTACACTCTAACCACTAGGCTACCTGCCTCCTCTACACTCTAACCACTAGGCTACCTGCCTCCTCTACACTCTAACCACTAGGCTACCCTGCCACCTCTACACTCTAACCACTAGGCTACCTGCCACCTCTACACTCTAACCACTAGGCTACCCTGCCTCCCCTACACTCTAACCACTAGGCTACCTGCCTCCTCTACACTCTAACCACTAGGCTACCTGCCTCCTCTACACTCTAACCACTAGACTACCTGCCCCCTCTACACTCTAACCACTAGGCTACCCTGCCTCCCCTACACTCTAACCACTAGGCTACCGTGCCACCACTACACTCTAACCACTAGGCTACCCTGCCTCCTCTACACTCTAACCACTAGGCTACCCTGCCTCCTCTACACTCTAACCACTAGACTACCTTCCACCTCTACACTCTAACCACTAGGTTACCTGCCACCTCTACACTCTAACCACTAGTCTACCTGCCTCCTCTACACTATAACCACTAGGCTACCTGCCTCCTCTACACTCTAACCACTAGGCTACCTACCTCCTCTACACTCTAACCACTAGGCTACCCTGCCACCTCTACACTCTAACCACTAGTCTACCTGCCTCCTCTACACTATAACCACTAGGCTACCCTGCCACCTCTACACTCTAACCACTAGGCTACCTGCCTCCTCTACACTCTAACCACTAGGCTACCCTGCCACCTCTACACTCTAACCACTAGGCTACCTGCCACCTCTACACTCTAACCACTAGGCTACCCTGCCTCCCCTACACTCTAACCACTAGGCTACCTGCCTCCTCTACACTCTAACCACTAGGCTACCTGCCTCCTCTACACTCTAACCACTAGGCTACCTGCCTCCTCTACACTCTAACCACTAAGCTACCTGCCTCCTCTACACTCTAACCACTAGGCTACCTACCTCCTCTACACTCTAACCACTAGGCTACCTGCCTCCTCTAACCACTAGGCTACCTGCCTCCTCTACACTCTAACCACTAGGCTACCCTGCCACCTCTACACTCTAACCACTAGGCTACCTGCCACCTCTACACTCTAACCACTAGGCTACCTGCCTCCTCTACACTCTAACCACTAGACTACCTGCCCCCTCTACACTCTAACCACTAGGCTACCCTGCCTCCCCTACACTCTAACCACTAGGCTACCTGCCTCCTCTACACTCTAACCACTAGGCTACCTGCCTCCTCTACACTCTAACCACTAGGCTACCCTGCCACCTCTACACTCTAACCACTAGGCTACCCTGCCACCTCTACACTCTAACCACTAGGCTACCCTGCCTCCTCTACACTCTAACCACTAGACTACCTGCCACCTCTACACTCTAACCACTAGGTTACCTGCCACCTCTACACTCTAACCACTAGGCTACCCTGCCACCTCTACACTCTAACCACTAGGCTACCTGCCTCCTCTACACTCTAACCACTAGGCTACCCTGCCACCTCTACACTCTAACCACTAGGCTACCCTGCCACCTCTACACTCTAACCACTAGGCTACCCTGCCGCCTCTACACTCTAACCACTAGGCTACCCTGCCACCTCTACACTCTAACCACTAGGCTACCCTGCCTCCTCTACACTCTAACCACTAGGCTACCCTGCCTCCTCTACACTCTAACCACTAGGCTACCCTGCCACCTCTACACTCTAACCACTAGGCAACCCTGCCTCCTCTACACTCTAACCACTAGGCTACCTGCCACCTCTACACTCTAACCACTAGGCTACCTACCACCTCTACACTCTAACCACTAGGTTACCTGCCACCTCTACACTCTAACCACTAGGCAACCCTGCCTCCTCTACACTCTAACCACTAGACTACCTGCCACCTCTACACTCTAACCACTAGGCTACCTACCACCTCTACACTCTAACCACTAGGTTACCTGCCACCTCTACACTCTAACCACTAGGCTACCCTGCCTCCTCTACACTCTAACCACTAGGCTACCTGCCTCCTCTACACTCTAACCACTAGGCTACCTGCCTCCTCTACACTCTAACCACTAGGCTACCCTGCCTCCTCTACACTCTAACCACTAGGCTACCCTACCTCCTCTACACTCTAACCACTAGGCTACCCTGCCACCTCTACACTCTAACCACTAGGCTACCCTGCCTCCTCTACACTCTAACCACTAGGCTACCCAAAACTTATTTATGGATATTTGTGTATATTAAAGAGATTTTTAATTAAATTCAGCTGATCAATGTTTTTTTTCTGCTGAGTAAATCCCCTTAGCTCTGAAATAAACCTCTCCCTGTGTGAGTTTAATGACAGGGGAGAGAGAGGGGGAGGTAAGACTGTGGAAAGAGAGAGAGAGGGGGGGTAAGACTGTGGAAAGAGAGAGAGAGGGGGAGGGGTAAGACTGTGGAAAGAGAGAGAGAGGGGAGGGGTAAGACTGTGGAAAGAGAGAGAGAGGGGGAGGGGTAAGACTGTGGAAAGAGAGAGAGAGGGGGAGGGGTAAGACTGTGGAAAGAGAGAGAGGGGGTAAGACTGTGGAAAGAGAGAGAGGGGGGGGTAAGACTGTGGAAAGAGAGAGAGAGGGGAGGGGTAAGACTGTGGAAAGAGAGAGAGAGGGGGGGAGGGGTAAGACTGTGGAAAGAGAGAGAGAGGGGGAGGGGTAAGACTGTGGAAAGAGAGAGAGGGGGGTAAGACTGTGGAAAGAGAGAGAGAGAGAGGGGAGGGGGTAAGACTGTGGAAAGAGAGAGAGAGGGGGTAAGACTGTGGAAAGAGATTAGAGAGGGGGGTACTGTGGAAAGAGAGAGAGAGAGGGGGAGGTAAGACTGTGGAAAGAGAGAGCGAGAGGGGGTAAGACTGTGGAAAGAGAGAGAGAGAGGGGGTAAGACTGTGGAAAGAGAGAGAGAGGGGGTAAGACTGTGGAAAGAGAGAGAGAGGGGGGTAAGACTGTGGAAAGAGAGAGGGGGGGGGGGGTAAGACTGTGGAAAGAGAGAGAGGGGGGTAAGACTGTGGAAAGAGAGAGAGAGAGAGGGGGGGGGGTAAGACTGTGGAAAGAGAGAGAGAGGGGGGAGGTAAGACTGTGGAAAGAGAGAGAGAGGGATGGAGGTAAGACTGTGGAAAGAGAGAGAGAGAGGGGAGGGGTAAGACTGTGGAAAGAGAGAGAGAGGGGAGGGGTAAGACTGTGGAAAGAGAGAGAGAGGGGAGGGGTAAGACTGTGGAAAGAGAGAGAGGGGGGGGGTAAGACTGTGGAAAGAGAGAGAGAGAGGGGGGGGGGGGGGGTAAGACTGTGGAAAGAGAGAGAGAGGGGGGGTAAGACTGTGGAAAGAGATTAGAGAGGGGGTACTGTGGAAAGAGAGAGAGAGAGGGGGAGGTAAGACTGTGGAAAGAGAGAGCGAGAGGGGGGGTAAGACTGTGGAAAGAGAGAGAGAGAGGGGGGGTAAGACTGTGGAAAGAGAGAGAGAGGGGGGTAAGACTGTGGAAAGAGAGAGAGAGGGGGGGTAAGACTGTGGAAAGAGAGAGAGGGGGGGTAAGACTGTGGAAAGAGAGAGAGGGGGGGGGGTAAGACTGTGGAAAGAGAGAGAGAGAGAGGGGGAGGGGGTAAGACTGTGGAAAGAGAGAGAGAGGGGGGGAGGTAAGACTGTGGAAAGAGAGAGAGAGGGATGGAGGTAAGACTGTGGAAAGAGAGAGAGAGGGGGGGGTAAGACTGTGGAAAGAGAGAGAGAGGGGGGGGGTAAGACTGTGGAAAGAGAGAGAGAGGGGGAGGGGTAAGACTGTGGAAAGAGAGAGAGGGGGGTAAGACTGTGGAAAGAGAGAGAGAGAGGGGGGAGGGGGTAAGACTGTGGAAAGAGAGAGAGAGGGGGTAAGACTGTGGAAAGAGATTAGAGAGGGGGTACTGTGGAAAGAGAGAGAGAGGGGGGAGGTAAGACTGTGGAAAGAGAGAGAGAGGGGGGGGTAATACTGTGAAAAGAGAGAGAGGGGGTAAGACTGTGGAAAGAGAGAGAGAGAGGGGGAGGTAAGACTGTGGAAAGAGAGAGAGGGGGGTAAGACTGTGGAAAGAGAGAGAGAGAGGGGGAGGGGGTAAGACTGTGGAAAGAGAGAGAGAGGGGGGTAAGACTGTGGAAAGAGATTAGAGAGGGGGGTACTGTGGAAAGAGAGAGAGAGAGGGGGAGGTAAGACTGTGGAAAGAGAGAGCGAGAGGGGGGGTAAGACTGTGGAAAGAGAGAGAGAGGGGGTAATACTGTGAAAAGAGAGAGAGGGGGGGGGGGGTAAGACTGTGGAAAGAGAGAGAGAGGGGGGTAAGATTGTGGAAAGAGAGAGAGAGATGGAGGGGTAAGCATGTGGAAAGAGAGAGGGTGGGGGGTAAGACTGCTGAAAGAGAGAGAGAGGGGGAGGTAAGACTGTGGAAAGAGAGAGAGAGGGGGAGGTAAGACTGTGGAAAGAGAGAGAGAGAGGGGGAGGTAAGACTGTGGAAAGAGAGAGAGAGAGAGAGAGAGGGGGGGTAAGACTGTGGAAAGAGAGAGAGAGAGGGGGTAAGACTGGAAAGAGAGAGAGAGAGGAGGAGGTAAGACTGTGGAAAGAGAGAGAGAGGGGGTAAAACTGTGGAAAGAGAGAGAGAGGGGGGGGGTAAGACTGTGGAAAGAGAGAGAGAGAGGGGGGTAAGACTGTGGAAAGAGAGAGAGAGAGGGGGGGTAAGACTCTGGAAAGAAAAAAGAGGGGGAGGTAAGACTGTGGAAAGAGAGAGAGAGAGAGAGAGGGGGAGGGGGTAAGACTGTGGAAAGAGAGAGAGAGAGGGGGGGTAAGACTGTGGAAAGAGAGAGAGAGAGGGGGGGGTAAGACTGTGGAAAGAGAGGGAAAGAGAGAGGGTGCAAACGTGTCGACCAAAAGCGTCTTTGCTTTTTGCTACAACAAAAGTACATTAATATCCAATGGAACACTTTGTTTTTGCTTTGCAGAGGCAGTGTGTTCTGTGTGTTACATATGATGCATTTATCGAACGTATGCATCAATCTCTATGCGAAGATGGAAATTACACCAGAAGGTGAATGTTGACGCTATCAGTGTAATCATAAGATGTATGGAAAGAGAGAGGGAGGTAAGATGTTTGGAAAGAGAGAGAGAGGTAAGATGTTTGGAAAGAGAGAGAGAGAGGTAAGATGTTTGGAAAGAGAGAGAGAGGGAGGTAAGATGTTTAAAAAGAGAGAGAGAGGTAAGATGTATGGAAAGAGAGAGAGAGAGGTAAGATGTTTGGAAAGAGAGAGAGAGAGGTAAGATGTTTGGAAAGAGAGAGAGAGAGAGGTAAGATGTTTGGAAAGAGAGAGAGAGGTAAGATGTTTGGAAAGAGAGAGAGAGGGAGGTAAGATGTATGGAAAGAGAGAGAGAGGTAAGATGTTTGGAAAGAGAGAGAGAGGTAAGATGTTTGGAAAGAGAGAGAAAAGATGTTTGGAAAGAGAGAGAGAGGGAGGTAAGATGTATGGAAAGAGAGAGAGAGGTAAGATGTTTGGAAAGAGAGAGAGAGGTAAGATGTTTGGAAAGAGAGAGAGAGGGAGGTAAGATGTATGGAAAGAGAGAGAGAAAGATGTTTGGAAAGAGAGAGAGAGGTAAGATGTATGGAAAGAGAGAGAGAGGTAAGATGTTTGGAAAGAGAGAGAGAGGGAGGTAAGATGTTTGGAAAGAGAGAGAGAGGGAGGTAAGATGTATGGAAAGAGAGAGAGGGAGGTAAGATGTTTGGAAAGAGAGAGAGAGGGAGGTAAGATGTATGGAAAGAGAGAGAGGTAATGGAAGACCCCCATGAAATGGACAAAAATGAATGGCATCTTATTGGCCTTGGGCGAGCCATGTACACAATGGCAAATACCACTCAAAAGGATCTCAGTTTATCAAAACCATAAACAGACGGAACAAATGCCAAGTGTAATAATAAATATATCCCATAGAGGGTGAACTCCATCGTAGATATTCATGGTAAATATATCCCATAGAGGGTGAACTCCATCGTAGATTGTCATGGTAAATATATCCCATAGAGGGTGAACTCCACC
This sequence comes from Oncorhynchus gorbuscha, assembly GCF_021184085.1. Lineage (NCBI taxonomy): Eukaryota > Metazoa > Chordata > Actinopteri > Salmoniformes > Salmonidae > Oncorhynchus > Oncorhynchus gorbuscha. The sequence continues at coordinate 64,351,603 of NC_060196.1, forward strand.
GTAGATTGTCATGGTAAATATATCCCATAGAGGGTGAACTCCATCGTAGATTGTCATGGTAAATATATCCCATAGAGGGTGAACTCCATCGTAGATTGTCATGGTAAATATATCCCATAGAGGGTGAACTCCACCGTAGATTGTCATGGTCACAAAGTCAGATTTTTTTGGACACATATGTAATAACCGTATGAACATACATTTGTCTTATTTATTGAGTTTGTCCATGAGGCCTATGTTTGGTCCATTTCACATATATGATAATAGGAAGTTGGCTTCTGAACCCAAAAGTCAGTGAACCATGGCCAAATGGCATAAGAAATGTCAAATTGCAGTGTCTTTGGCATCATTAACACTTCGTCGGGATCGGTGTCATTTCCACGGGACGGTTGAGCTAATGTAGTCTAATGCGATTAGCATGAGGTTGTAAGTAACAATAACATTTTCCAGGACATAGACATGTCTAACATTGGCAGAAAGTTTAAATTCTTGTTAATCTAACTCCGTTGTCCAATTTACAGTAGCTATTAAAGTGAAAGAATACCATACTATTGTTTGAGAACAGTGCACAAAGAAAAGCTAGTAATATACAAATTAGACACATTTGGGCAGTCTTGATACAACATTTTGAATGGAAATGCATTGGTTCATTGGATCAGTCTAAAACATTGCACATACACTGTTGCCATCTAGTGGCCAAAATCTAAATTGCAGCTGGGCTGGAATAATACATTATGGTCTTTCCATTTCAAACATGAAGTTGTTTTAGTTGTATTATCTTTTTACCAGATCAATTGTCTCCTACATTCCTTTCACATTTCCACAAAAGTCAGTGTTTCCTTTCAAATGGTACCAATAATATGCAAATCATTGCTTCGGAGCTACAGGCAGATGGATTTGGGTATGTCATTTTAGGCCTTCATTTATCACATCTCTGTAATTATTATTTCTCTGAATAAACTAATCATGTAAATGTAATTAACTAGGAAGTCGGGCACCAAGGAAAATCTTCAGATTACAAAGTTATAATTTTCCGAATGTAACTCTTCAGATATTTTAATATCTGATCAATTAGTCTTCTAATTAATGAATTATTCTTTACCTCACGCCAGTCTCATTCCAAACAGAGTACCCTTCAGAAATGTTCTGATAGAAACGATGTTTTGGCGGTTGTCTGTCTTCTCGTCCTAGGTTTACATCATTTCTAGCTGCAGACTAGTAATTAGTATCTCAAATTTGCTCTTATTCTGTAGGGATTGATAGTCTCAGAGTTGAACCATTTCCAGCCGTGTAGCCAATGCTCCATGTAGTATGGTTAGGAATTATATTCGCAATCACAGCTCACACTGTGGGTTTGCTTAGTCTTGGTACATAAACCTCTGCCACCTCAGTTTACACCGAGGTACGTGTGATCTTAACTATTCGCCATCACAGCTCACGCTGTGGGTTTGCTCAGTCTAAAGAGGATTTTCATAGGAGGGGCTTTTATTCGTAACAATAGAAAAGGCGGTTCTATGACACCTGATCATGTCTGTGTGTGGCCAATGACTTAGTTAACTTCATGGTGACTGGGGGGCAGTATTGAGTAGCTTGGATGAATAAGGTGCCCAGAGTGAACTGCCTCCTACTCAGCCATAAAAGCTAGAATATGCATGTAATCAGCATATGTGGATAGAAAACACTCAGAAGTTTATAAAACAGTTTGAATGATGTCTGTGAGTATAACAGAACTCATATGGCAGGCAGAAACCTGAGAAAAAAATCCAACCAGGAAGTGGAAAATCTGTTTGTAGGATTCAACTCATAGCCTATCAAAGACGCAGTGGGATATTGGTCATGTTGCACTTCCTAAGGCTTCCACTAGATGTCCACAGTCTTTAGAACCTTGTTTGATGCTTCTACTTTGAAGTGGGGCCCAATGAGAGGGGATTGAAGCAGGTGTCTGGCAGATTGCCATGAGCTCGTAACGCGCGGTCATGTGAAAGTTAGCTTGCGTCCCATTGCTTTCCATGGTTTGCTTTTTCAGTAATTTCTTTTAAAAATCTGACAGAGCAGATTTAATTAATTAAGCATTAATTAAGGACAAGTTTATCTAAAGTTCCATGTATAATAGTTGTATCTTTCATCAATGTTTATCAATGTTTATTATGAGTATTTTTGTAAATTGATGTGGCTCTCTGCAAAATCACTGCATGTTTTGGAACTACTGAACATAACACGCCAATGTAAAATTTCATTTTTGGATATAAATATGCACTTTATCGAACAAAACATACATGTATTGTGTAACATGATGTCCTGTGAGTGTCATCTGATGAAGATCATCAAAGGTTAGTGATTAATTCTATCTATATTTCTGCTTTTTGTGACTCCTCTCTTTGGCTGGAAAAATGTTTTTCTGTGACTTGGTGGTGACCTAACATTATCGTTTGTGGTGCTGAATGTACACATTCAGAGATTTAGTTGTGTGTTTCCGGTCCTTTGTGAGGTTACCAAATGAAACACACTCAACATAACTGTCCCTGAAGTGTCCACGGATCCTTCCCACAAATGGACATATAGTTTAATTTTCCCATTTTGGAGATTTCGGAGTTGAAATCCTTTTTCTCTTTCTGCACGTCCAGGGGGAGACAGTCTTCGCCAGTAATGTATGACCTGAGATAACAGAACCTGGGTGTAGGGGGCAGATTGTGGGCATGCGTCTGTCACGGAGAAATGGAAACACCAGCTGGTTGACAGACCACTGGACCATCTCTATGGGCTTGTTGAACATCTACAGTATATGGGTTATTTGATATCCTCCTCCCTCTGGACCATCGCTATGGGCTTGTTGATGTTCTCCTCCCCCAAATAATATATACCATCTCTATGGGCTTGTTGATGTTCTCCTCCCTCTGGACCATCTCTATGGGCTTGTTGTTGTCCTCCTCCCACTGGACCACCTATATGGGCTTGTTGATGTCCTCCTCCCACTGGACCATTTATATGGGCTTGTTGATGTCCTCCTCCCACTGGGCCATCTCTATGGGCTTGTTGATGTCCTCCCTCTGGACCATCTCTATGGGCTTGTTGACCATCTCTATGGGCTTGTTAATGTCCTCCCACTGGACCATCTATATGGGCTTGTTGATGTTCTCCTCCCTCTGGACCATCTCTATGGGCTTGTTGATGTTCTCCTCCCTCTGGACCATCTCTATGGGCTTGTTGTTGTCCTCCTCCCACTGGACCATCTATATGGGCTTGTTGATGTCCTCCCTCTGGACCATCTCTATGGGCTTGTTAATGTCCTCCCACTGGACCATCTATATGGGCTTGTTGATGTTCTCCTCCCACTGGACCATCTATATGGGCTTGTTGATGTTCTCCTCCCTCTGGACCATCTACATGGGCTTGTTGATGTTCTCCTCCCTCTGGACCATATATATGGGCTTGTTGATGTCCTCCTCCCTCTGGACCATCTCTATGGGCTTGTTGATGTCCTCCTCCCACTGGACCATCTATATGGGCTTGTTGATGTCCTCCTCCCTCTGGACCATCTCTATGGGCTTGTTGATGTCCTCCTCCCTCTGGACCATCTCTATGGGCTTGTTGATGTTCTCCTCCCACTGGACCATCTCTACGGGCTTGTTGATGTCTTCCTCCCACTGGAACATCTATATGGGCAAGTTGACCATCTCTATGGGCTTGTTGATGTCCTCCTCCCTCTGGACCATCTCTATGGGCTTGTTGATGTTCTCCTCCCACTGGACCATCTATATGGGCTTGTTGATGTCCTCCTCCCACTGGACCATCTCTATGGGCTTGTTGATGTTCTCCTCCCACTGGACCATCTCTATGGGCTTGTTGATGTCCTCCTCCCACTGGAACATCTATATGGGCAAGTTGACCATCTCTATGGGCTTGTTGATGTCCTCCTCCCTCTGGACCATCTCTATGGGCTTGTCGATGTCCTCCTCCCACTGGACCATCTCTATGGGCTTGTTGATGTCCTCCTCCCTATGGACCATCTCTATGGGCTTGTTGTTGTCCTCCTCCCACTGGACCATCTATATGGGCTTGTTGATGTCCTCCCTCTGGACCATCTCTATGGGCTTGTTGACCATCTCTATGGGCTTGTTAATGTCCTCCCACTGGACCATCTATATGGGCTTGTTGATGTTCTCCTCCCACTGGACCATCTATATGGGCTTGTTGATGTTCTCCTCCCTCTGGACCATCTACATGGGCTTGTTGATGTTCTCCTCCCTCTGGACCATCTATATGGGCTTGTTGATGTCCTCCTCCCTCTGGACCATCTCTATGGGCTTGTTGATGTCCTCCTCCCACTGGACCATCTATATGGGCTTGTTGATGTCCTCCTCCCTCTGGACCATCTCTATGGGCTTGTTGATGTCCTCCTCCCTCTGGACCATCTCTATGGGCTTGTTGATGTTCTCCTCCCACTGGACCATCTCTACGGGCTTGTTGATGTCTTCCTCCCACTGGAACATCTATATGGGCAAGTTGACCATCTCTATGGGCTTGTTGATGTCCTCCTCCCTCTGGACCATCTCTATGGGCTTGTTGATGTTCTCCTCCCACTGGACCATCTATATGGGCTTGTTGATGTCCTCCTCCCACTGGACCATCTCTATGGGCTTGTTGATGTTCTCCTCCCACTGGACCATCTCTATGGGCTTGTTGATGTCCTCCTCCCACTGGAACATCTATATGGGCAAGTTGACCATCTCTATGGGCTTGTTGATGTCCTCCTCCCTCTGGACCATCTCTATGGGCTTGTCAATGTCCTCCTCCCACTGGACCATCTCTATGGGCTTGTTGATGTCCTCCTCCCTATGGACCATCTCTATGGGCTTGTTGATGTCCTCCTCCCTATGGACCATCTCTATGGGCTTGTTGAACATCTGTAAGGGCTTGTTGATGTTCTCCTCCCACTGGTCCATCTCTATGGGCTTGTTGATGTCCTCCTCCCTATGGACCATCTCTATGGGCTTGTTGATGTCCTCCTCCCACTGGACCATCTATATGGGCTTGTTGATGTCCTCCTCCCTCTGGACCATCTCTATGGGCTTGTTGATGTCCTCCTCCCACTGGAACATCTCTATGGGCTTGTTGATGTCCTCCTCCCTATGGACCATCTCTACGGGCTTGTTGATGTCCTCCTTCCTCTGGACCATCTCTATGGGCTTGTTGATGTCCTCCTCCCACTGGACCATCTCTACGGGCTTGTTGATGTCCTCCTCCCTCTGGACCATCTCTATGGGCTTGTTGAACATCTCTAAGGGCTTGTTGATGTTCTCCTCCCACTGGACCATCTATATGGTCTTGTTGATGTCCTCCTCCCACTGGACCATCTCTATGGGCTTGTTGATGTCCTCCCTCTGGACCATCTCTATGGGCTTGTTGAACATCTATATGGGCTTGTTGATGTCCTCCTCCCACTGGGCCATCTATATGGGCTTGTTGAACATCTCTATGAGCTTGTTGATGTCCTCCTCCCTCTGGACCATCTCTATGGGCTTGTTGATGTCCTCCTCCCACTGGACCATCTATATGGGCTTGTTGATGTCCTCCTCCCACTGGACCATCTATATGGGCTTGTTGATGTCCTCCTCCCACTGGACCATCTCTATGGGCTTGTTGATGTCCTCCCTCTGGACCATCTCTATGGGCTTGTTGATGTCCTCCTCTGGACCATCTCTATGGGCTTGTTGAACATCTATATGGGCTTGTTGATGTCCTCCTCCCACTGGACCATCTCTATGGGCTTGTTGATGTCCTCCTCCCACTGGACCATCTCTATGGGCTTGTTGAACATCTATATGGGCTTGTTGATGTCCTCCTCCCACTGGACCATCTCTATGGGCTTGTTGAACATCTATATGGGCTTGTTGATGTCCTCCTCCCTCTGGACCATCTCTATGGGCTTGTTGATGTCCTCCTCCCTCTGGACCATCTCTACAGGCTTGTTGATGTCCTCCTCCCTCTGGACCATCTCTATGGGCTTGTTGATGTCCTCCCAATGGACCATCTATATGGGCTTGTTGATGTCCTCCTCCCACTGGGCCATCTCTATGGGCTTGTTGATGTTCCCCTCCCACTGGACCATCTCTATGGGCTTGTAGATGTCCTCCTCACTCTGGACCATCTCTATGTGCTTGTTGATGTCCTCCTCCCACTGGGCCATCTATATGGGCTTGTTGATGTCCTCCCTCTGGACCATCTCTATGGGCTTGTTGCTGTTCTCCTCCCTCTGGACCATCTATATGAGCTTGTTGATGTCCTCCTCCCACTGGACCATCTCTATGGGCTTGTTGATGTCCTCCCTCTGGACCATCTCTATGGGCTTGTTGATGTTCTCCTCCCTATGGACCATCTATATGAGCTTGTTGATGTCCTCCCTCTGGACCATCTCTATGGGCTTGTTGACCATCTCTATGGGCTTGTTAATGTCCTCCCACTGGACCATCTCTATGGGCTTGTTGACCATCTCTATGGGCTTGTTGATGTCCTCCTCCCACTGGACCATCTCTATGGGCTTGTTGACCATCTATATGGGCTTGTTGATGTCCTCCTCCCACTGGACCATCTATATGGGCTTGTTGATGTCCTCCTCCCACTGGACCATCTCTATGGGCTTGTTGATGTTCTCCTCCCACTGGACCATCTCTACGGGCTTGTTGATGTCCTCCTCCCACTGGAACATCTATATGGGCAAGTTGACCATCTCTATGGGCTTGTTGATGTCCTCCTCCCTCTGGACCATCTCTATGGGCTTGTTGACCATCTCTATGGGCTTGTTAATGTCCTCCCACTGGACCATCTATATGGGCTTGTTGATGTCCTCCCTCTGGACCAGCTCTATGGGCTTGTTGATGTCCTCCTCCCACTGGACCATCTATATGGGCTTGTTGATGTTCTCCTCCCACTGGACCATCTCTATGGGCTTGTTGATGTCCTCCTCCCTCTGGACCATCTCTATGGGCTTGTTGATGTTCTCCTCCCACTGGACCATCTCTACGGGCTTGTTGATGTCCTCCTCCCACTGGAACATCTATATGGGCAAGTTGACCATCTCTATGGGCTTGTTGATGTCCTCCTCCCTCTGGACCATCTCTATGGGCTTGTTGAACATCTATATGGGCTTGTTGATGTCCTCCTCCCTCTGGACCATCTCTATGGGCTTGTTGATGTCCTCCTCCCACTGGAACATCTATATGGGCAAGTTGACCATCTCTATGGGCTTGTTGATGTCCTCCCTCTGGACCATCTCTATGGGCTTGTTGATGTCCTCCTCCCTCTGGACCATCTCTATGGGCTTGTTGATGTCCTCCTCCCACTGGACCATCTATATGGGCTTGTTGATGTCCTCCTCCCACTGGGCCATCTCTATGGGCTTGTTGATGTCCTACCACTGGACCATCTCTAAGGGCTTGTTGCTGTCCTCCCACTGGGCCATCTCTACAGGCTTGTTGATGTCCTCCTCCCTCTGGACCATCTCTATGGGCTTGTTGATGTCCTCCTCCCACTGGACCATCTATATGGGCTTGTTGATGTCCTCCTCCCACTGGACCATCTATATGGGCTTGTTGATGTTCTCCTCCCACTGGGCCATCTCTATGGGCTTGTTGATGTCCTCCTCCCTCTATGGACTATCTCTATGGGCTTGTTGATGTCCTCCCTCTGGACCATCTCTATGGGCTTGTTGATGTCCTCCTCCCACTGGACCATCTCTATGGGCTTGTTGATGTCCTCCTCCCACTGGACCATCTCTATGGGCTTGTTGATGTCCTCCCTCTGGACCATCTCTATGGGCTTGTTGATGTCCTCCCTCTGGACCATCTCTATGGGCTTGTTGATGTCCTCCTCCCACTGTCATCTCCAACTCCCCCCCTGATGTCAGAGTAGACCACCATTGTCCTGGGGAACATTCAGATGACTACCTCCAAATCATCTGCCAGATGCTGCCAGATGCTGCCAGATGCAGCCATATACATTGTTTAATATCTCCTGTAGTCATCTAGCCAGATACCTTGTTTATTCTCTCCTGTAGTCCTCCAGCCAGATACCTTGTTTATTCTCTCCTGTAGTCCTCCAGCCAGATACCTTGTTTATTCTCTCCTGTAGTCCTCCAGCCAGATACCTTGTTTATTCTCTCCTGTAGTCCTCCAGCCAGATACCTTGTTTATTCTCTCCTGTAGTCCTCCAGCCAGATACCTTGTTTATTCTCTCCTGTAGTCCTCCAGCCAGATACCTTGTTTATTCTCTCCTGTAGTCCTCCAGCCAGATACCTTGGTTATTCTCTCCTGTAGTCCTCCAGCCAGATACCTTGTTTATTCTCTCCTGTAGTCCTCTAGCCAGATACCTTGTGTCCTCATCCTAAAATATTTACTTCAGTCTCTGTTTTCTTAACTCTCACCAACTTGCTTTGAGCAATAATCAGTAGGATCATGAGCTGGGATCAATAAATTAAACACACCACATGTTGAGGGTTCACAAAGTGAGTTAAAACGTATTATAATGTTGTATAATAATGTCCAATAATTACATGCTGTTGTAAAAACCATTGACATTAAAAACAAACAATTACATTTGAAGAGAGATGTAGCCATTGGTTTAAAGCCTAAAAAGAAAGGAAATGCATATGAGCGCCACATTATCTATTTCACCTCCATCAAGGTTTTCCAGCACCACAATGTCAACACCACAATGCCAGTCTTATTGTCAACAGTGAAGAGGCGACTCCGGGATGCTGGCCTTCTAGGCAGAGTTGCAAAGAAAAAGCCATATCTCACACTGTCTGATAAAAATAAAAGATTAAAATGGGCAAAAGAACACAGACACTGGACAAAGGAACTCTGGCTAGGAGGTCAGCATCCCGGCGTCGCCTCTTCACTGTTCACTTTGAGACTGGTGTTTTGTGGGTACTATTTAATGAAGCTGCCAGCTGAGGACTTGTGAGGCATCTTTTTCTCAAACTAGACACTTTAATGCACTTGTCCTCTTGCTCAGTTGTGCACCGGGGCCTCCCACTCCTCTTTCTATTCTGGTTAGAGCCAGTTTGCGCTCTTCTGTGAAGGGATTAGTACACAGCGATGTACGAGACCTTCAGTTTCTTGGCAATTTCTCGCATGGAACAGCCTTCATTTCTCAGAACAAGGATAAGAGGATGACTGATTAGTTAGATTGCAAAATGGTTTTGTATTGATCAATTACCCTTTTAAATGATAAACTTGGATTAGCTAACACAAACATGCTATTGGAACACAGGAGTGATGGTTGCTGAAGATGGACCTATGGACCTCTGTACGCCTATATAGATATTCCATAAAAAATATCCCATTTCCAGCTACAATAGTCATTTACAACATTAACAATGTCTACACTGTATTTCTGATCAATTTGATGTTATTTTGGTGGGCAAAAAAAAGTGCTTTTCTTTCAAAAACAAGAACATTTCTAAGTGACTCCAAACTTTTGAACGGTAGTATACGTATATATATATATACAGTGGGGCAAAAAAGTATTTAGTCAGCCACCAATTGTGCAAGTTCTCCCACTTAAAAACACGAGTGAGGCCTGTAATTTTCATCATAGGTACACTTCAACTATTACAGGCCTCTCTCATCTTTTTAAGTGGGAGAACTTGCACAATTGGTGGCTGACTACATACTTTTTTTTGCCCCACTGTATATATATATATACACCATCATGGAGCATCACAGCTGGCGGACTAGTCAAGGCATAAAGGCATATAGGATTCTCAGCCCTGATTCTAATTCAACAATGCTGCCATGGAAACAACAGATAATACTGGCATATGTTGAAGCATATCAATTTATGATTTTTTGTAGAGTCAGAAATGATGTAAAGAAATGGGGAAACATTCAGGAGGCAGAGAGGTAAAGAGGAGGACACCCTTTCTGTATGTTGTATTGCCCCTCTCCTCCCTCATTCCTCTCTCCATCTCTCTACGTGCTGGCCGTCATGCGTGGCGGTCACCCGTGCAATAAATCACTGGCAACGGGACAGCCCATAACGCCATTCATCAATGTAATTAGCGCTGGGCACACGAGCCCTCTGTTACTGGGGTCAACAGGGACATGCTTCCTCCCTGACAGGACATCTACTGGGGACAGACAGACAGGGGGCGGAGAGCAGATCTCTTTTTTTCTCTAATGTCTCCACACTGCGTTTCTACACTCCGTATCAGATGAGTGTTATTCCTTCGCTCTGTGTTCCCTTCCTCCCTCCCCCACCTCTCTTTTTTCTGTCAGGAGGTCATGAGCAGGCGAGGAGGCGGGGAGCTGATGTCACGTCACAGCCTTCACTTTGGGGCCTTCTGTGTTCCTTCCTCCCTCCCCCACCTCTCTTTTTCTGTCAGGAGGTCATGAGCAGGCGAGGAGGCGGTGGAGCTGATGTCACAGCCTTCACTTTGTGGCCAGCTAGATTGCTTTACTAGACTCTGTGAAAAAAGGTTTTATTTCCCAGATGGTTATCTGACTTTCTCCATAGGAGAAGCCATCTTGATTCTATATTGATCCCATCTTCATCCTGATATCTGTAGAAAAGGTTTTCCTTTTCAACCAGGGTGTGAGGTAAGGCTTTTTTCCAGGGAGTGTGCTGCATTCATTTGTCATTTTTGGTGATGTTGTAGTAATTACTGGAATACAGGTTTAATCCTGTGTAGACGGGGAGGAAAACACAACTGGTCTGTGTGACGTGAGCTGGAGGAGAGGTTAGGGGAGAGGTTAGGGGAGAGATTAGGGGAGAGGTTAGGGGAGAGGTTAGGGGAGAGGTTAGGGGAGAGGTTAGGGGAGAGGTCAGGGGAGAGGTTAGGGGAGAGGTCAGGGGACAGGTTAGGTGAGTGGTTAGGGGAGAGGTTAGGGGAGAGGTTAGGGGACAGGTTAGGGGAGAGGTTAAGGGAGAGGTTAGGGGACAGGTTAGGGGAGAGGTTAGGGGAGAGGTTAGGGACAGGTTAGGGGAGAGGTTAGGGAGAGGTTAGGGGAGAGGTTAGGGGAGAGGTTAGGGACAGGTTAGGGGAGAGGTTAGGGGAGAGGTTAGGGGAGAGGTTAGGGGAGAGATTAGGGACAGGTTAGGGGAGAGGTTAGGGGAGAGGTTAGGGGAGAGATTAGGGGAGAGGTTAGGGGAGAGGTCAGGGGACAGGTTAGGGGACAGGTTAGGGGAGAGGTTAGGGGAGAGGTTAGGGACAGGTTAGGGGAGAGGTTAGGGGAGAGGTTAGGGGAGAGGTTAGGGGAGAGGGTTTGACCGATCACATTACACTCCCCTGAGTTTTGGAAGGCAGATGAACAGAGAGCAACAAAGACATGAGGACAAATCAGACCCAGTTTTGACATGAATCGGGAACACTTTCCAAACCACTCTCATCTTACAAGTCTCTCTGGCAGGGCCAGACAGCTCTCCCTTTCTCCTTCCCTCTCCTTATACTTATACCCTCACTCCTACAATGCTGATTGCCTTGCTTCAGAAGGTTCTTCACTGCTCTCTGGAACGATGCTTGATGACTCAGAACGCTGTGTGGAACCGGAGGGGCTCAACACTGAAGGTAGAGTAGTTGACCTTTTTCAATCTTCATCCTTATATGATCTTCATCCTCTTATCTTCCTCATCCTCTTACCCTCCTCATCCTCTCCTCTACCCTCTTCATCCTCTTCATCCTCTTACCCTCTTCATCCTCTTATCATCCTATCATCCTCATCCTCTATCATCCTCATCTTACCCTCTTCATCCTCTTACCCTCCTCATCCTCTTACCCTCCTCATCCTCTTACCCTCTTCATCCTCTTATCATCCTCATCCTCTCATCCTCTTACCCCTCATCTCATCCTCTTACCCTCCTCATCCTCTTACCCTCCTCATCCTCTTACCCTCTTCATCCTCTTATCCTCCTCATCCTCTTGTCCTCCCAATCCTCTTACCCTCTTCATCCTCTTATCCTCCTCATCCTCTTACCCTCCTCATCCTCTTGTCCTCCTAATCCTCTTACCCTCTTCATCCTCTTACCCTCCTCATCCTCTTACCCTCCTCATCCTCTTGTCCTCCTCATCCTCTTACCCTCCTCATCCTCTTACCCTCTTCATCCTCTTACCCTCTTCATCCTCTTATCCTCCTCATCCTCTTACCCTCATCATCCTCTTACCCTCCTCATCCTCTTATCATCCTAGTCATTATGGGGGTATAGATACACAGTCATTATGGGGATCTTCAGAAGGTTCAACAGCTGCACCATCGAGAGCATCATGACCGGTTGCATCACCGCCTGGTAAGGCAACTGCTCGGCATCTGATCGCAAGACGCTACAGAGGTTAGTACGTACGGCCCAGTACATCACTGGGGCCAAGCTTCCTGCAACTCCTGAACAATTAATCAATTACCCACCCGGACTATTTACATCGACTACACCCCCCTGCACATTGAAGGGTACCGGTACCTGCTATATATAGCCTCGTTATTGTTATGTACATTTATTGAACAACTTTTTATTTTTTTACTTTTTTTACTTTAGATAATTGAGTAATAATTTTATTAACTCTGTCTAACTAACTCACTGTCTTGAACTGCATTGTTGGTTTAGGGCTTGTAAGTCAGCATTGTTGGTTTAGGGCTTGTAAGTCAGCATTGTTGGTTAAGGGCTTGTAAGTCAGCATTGTTGGTTAAGGGCTTGTAAGTCAGCATTGTTGGTTAAGTCAGCATTGTTGGTTAAGGGCTTGTAAGTCAGCATTGTTGGTTAAGGGCTTGTAAGTCAGCATTGTTGGTTAAGGGCTTGTAAGTCAGCATTGTTGGTTAAGGGCTTGTAAGTCAGCATTGTTGGTTAAGGGCTTGTAAGTCAGCATTTCATGTTCTACACCTGTTGACATATAAAAGGTGATTTGGTTTGTCATGATGGTCGATAGTCGTTTAGTTCACCAGCTGGACTGCGTATGCTCTGAGGAAGCTGCTTAGGATGAAGTCCGGGGAGGGAGGGAGGGAGGGAGGGAGGGAGGGAGGGAGGGGAGGGAGGGAGGGAGGGAGGGAGGGAGGGGGAGGGGTAGGGAGGGAGGGAGGGAGGGAGGGAGGGAGGGAGGGAGGGAGGGAGGGAGGGAGGGAGGGAGGGAGGGAGGGAGGGAGGGAGGGAGGGGGACAAATACTTCAAAATCGGGTTCATTTTATTTATATTCCGCTTTATAAATAATTTAAAAAATTTAAATAAATGCCTTTTTAGATTTTTTTTAGAAACTCTCTGATCTCTCACGTAATATTTGAAAATAATAGGTGGAGATTTTAAATGATGTCACAATAAATCAACCCAAATATATGTTTGGAGAGTTGCTGCTGTGAACTACAGTACAAAGGACAGAAAACAATTATCATTACAGAGAGAAACAACACGCTGTCAGAATACGGATACAGATAGTTAATGAAAAATACGCTGTCACAATACAGATGAATTAACAACTGCTGCACTATTGGACAGAAAGGGAAGGTGGGATGGAGGGAGGGAGGGATGGATGGATGGATGGATGGATGGGAGGGAGGGAGGGATGGAGGGAGGGATGGATGGATGGATGGAGGGAGGGAGGGAGGGAGGGAGGGAGGGAGGGAGGGAGGGAGGGAGGGAGGGAGGGAGGGAGGGAGGGAGGGAGGGAGGGAGGGAGGGAGGGAGGGAGGGAGGGAGGGAGGGAGGGAGGGATGGATGGAGGGATGGAGGGAGGGATGAGGGATGGGATGGAGGGAGGGAGGGAGGAGGGAGGGAGGGATGGAGGGATGGAGGGAGGGATGGGATGGAGGGAGGGAGGGAGGGAGGGAGGGAGGGAGGGAGGGAGGGAGGGAGGGGAGGGAGGGAGGGAGGGAGGGGGGGAGCAAAGGGGAGGGAACAGGAAGGAGGGATGAGGGAGTTAAGGTTAAGGTCTTGCAGAGTGTTTTGTCATCTATGAACTAAGGTCTAAACTCTGTCCCCCGGCACGATCACTGTTTCTCTCTTCTCCTCACCTCTCCTCCCTTCGCTCCGCTTCTCCTCCCTAGGCTCCTCTTCTTACTGCCTGACTCAAGAATGACACATCAGATGTCCTGCCAAGTCATACCATGGGGAGAGAGGGGGAGGGTCAGGCATGAAGATGGAAGAGAGAGGAGGAGGAAGTGCGAGAGAAAGAGATGTGGAGGGAGAGAGAGAGAGAGATGGCCAGGGAGAGAGAGAGAGGGGAGGGAGAGACAGAGAGAGAGAGAGAGAGAGAGAGATGGCCAGGGAGAGAGAGTGAGAGAGATGGGGAGGATGGGGAGAGAGAGGGAGGGAGAGAGAGCGAGAGAGAGAGATGGGGAGGGAGAGAGAGAGATGGGGAGGGAGATTGAGAGCAAGAGAGGGAGATGGGGAGGGAGAGAGAGGGAGAGAGATGGGGAGGGAGAGAGAGAGAGATGGGGACGAGATAGGGGGAGGGAGAGAGAGAGCGATGGGGAGGGAGAGAGATGGGGAGGGAGAGAGATGGGGAGGGAGAGATAGATGGGGATGGAGAGAGATGGTGAGAGAGAGAGATGGGGAGGGAGAGATAGATGGGGAGGGAGAAAGAGGGAGAGAGATAGAGAGGGTGAGATAGATGGGGAGAGAGGGAGAGAGATGAGAAGGGAGAGAGAGGGAGAGAGAGATGGTTAGGGAGAGAGTGATGGGGATGGATATTGAGAGCGAGAGAGAGAAATGGGGAGGGAGAGAGAGGGAGAGAGATGGGGAGGGAGAGAGAGAGATGGGGGGAGAGAGAGAGATGGGGGAGAGAGAGAGAGAGAGAGAGAGAGAGAGAGAGAGAGAGAGAGAGAGAGAGAGAGAGAGAGAGAGAGAGAGAGAGAGAGAGAGAGAGAGAGATGGGGAGAGAGAGAGAGAGAGAGAGAGAGCAATGGGGAGGGAGAGAGATGGGGAGGGAGAGAGAGATGGGGATGGAGAGAGATGGTGAGAGAGAGAGATGGGGAGAGAGAGAGAGAGAGAGAGAGTGATGGGGAGGGAGAGAGATGGGGAGAGAGAGAGAGATGGGGAGGGACAGAGATGGGGAGGGAGGGAGAGAGATGGGGAGGGAGAGAGAGAGATGGTGAGAGAGAGAGAGATGGGGAGGGAGAGAGATGGGAAAGGGGAGCTTTCAGAAAGATGTAAGATTAAAGTGTGTTGTTATTTAGTGATTAAAAAGCATGATGGTCATGTTCATCTTTTCTTCTTTCTATCTCTCCACACCCCTTAACCAAGCCCTCAGTACCCTACACACCCCCATGCCAAGCCCTAACCCTAACCCTAACCCTAACCCTAACCCTAACCAAACCCTAACCCTCCCTACACCCCTATACCAAGCCCTAACCCTCCACCCTAACCCCCCTAACCCTACCAAGCCCTAGTACCCTACCCTACCTAACCCCTATACCAAGCCCTCAGTAACCCTAACCCACCCCCATGCCAAGCCCTCAGTACCCTCCACACCCCTATACCAAGCCCTCAGTACCCTCCACACCCCCTATGCCAAGTCCTCAGTACCCTCCACACCCCCATGCCAAGCCCTCAGTACCCTCCACACCCCTATGCCAAGCCCTCAGTACCCTCCACACCCCTATACCAAGCCCTCAGTACCCTCCACACCCCTATACCAAGCCCTCAGTACCCTCCACACCCCCATGCCAAGCCCTCAGTACCCTCCACACCCCTATACCAAGCCCTCAGTACCCTCACACCCCCATGCCAAGCCCTCAGTACCCTCCACACCCCATGCCAAGCCCTCAGTACCCTCCACACCACCATGCCAAGCCCTCAGTACCCTCCACACCCCTATATCAAGCCCTCAGTACCCTCCACACCACCATGCCAAGCCCTCAGTACCCTCCACACCCCTATGCCAAGCCCTCAGTACCCTCCACACCCCTATACCAAGCCCTCAGTACCCTACACACCCCTATACCAAGCCCTCAGTACCCTCCACACCACCATGCCAAGCCCTCAGTACCCTCCACACCCCTATACCAAGCCCTCAGTACCCTACACACCCCTATACCAAGCCCTCAGTACCCTCCACACCCCTATGCCAAGCCCTCAGTACCCTACACACCCCTATACCAAGCCCTCAGTACCCTCCACACCCCCATGCCAAGCCCTCAGTACCCTCCACACCCCTATACCAAGTCCTCAGTACCCTACACACCCCTATGCCAAGCCCTCAGTACCCTCCACACCCCTATACCAAGTCCTCAGTACCCTCAACACCCCTATGCCAAGTCCTCAGTACCCTACACACCCCTATACCAAGCCCTCAGTACCCTCCACACCCCCATGCCAAGCCCTCAGTACCCTCCACACCCCTATGCCAAGCCCTCAGTACCCTCCACACCCCTATACCAAGCCCTCAGTACCCTACACACCCCTATACCAAGCCCTCAGTACCCTACACACCCCTATACCAAGCCCTCAGTACCCTAACACCCCTATACCAAGCCCTCAGTACCCTACACACCCCTATACCAAGCCCTCAGTACCCTCCACACCCCATACCAAGCCCTCAGTACCCTCCACACCCCTATACCAAGCCCTCATTACCCTCCACACCCCTATACCAAGTCCTCAGTACCCTCCACACCCCTATACCAAGCCCTCAGTACCCTCCACACCCCTATATCAAGTCCTCAATACCCTCCACACCCCTATGCCAAGCCCTCAGTACCCTCCACAGCCCTATACCAAGCACTCAGTACCCTCCACACCCCTATACCAAGCCCTCAGTACCCTCCACACCACCATGCCAAGCCCTCAGTACCCTCCACACCCCTATGCCAAGCCCTCAGTACCCTCCCCACCCCTATACCAAGTCCTCAGTACCCTCCACACTATGCCAAGCCCTCAGTACCCTACACACCCCTATACCAAGTCCTCAGTACCCTCCACACCCCTATGCCAAGCCCTCAGTACCCTCCACACCCCTATACCAAGCCCTCAGTACCCTCCACACCCCTTAACCAAGCCCTCAGTACCCTCCACACCACCATGCCAAGCCCTCAGTACCCTCCAGAACTGCACTGCCAAGCCCTCAGTACCCTCCAGACCTGCAATGCCAAGCTCCTCAGTGCCCCCCCACCCCCAACAGTGCAGAGAGGGGAGGCTGACTCTCTCCCTAGAAAAGTGTTGACTTGCACAAAGATGGAGAGGCAGGTTGGAGGCCATGATGTTACCTGGTCCATCATATTGTCCATCTGCTCTCAAGCCCTGTGGTATGTGGGCACCAAGAGGCAGTGTTATTGGAGGTGTTTCTGAGTTTTATAGGCAGATTGACCAAGAGGTAGTGTTATTGGAGGTGTTTCTGAGTTTTATAGGCAGATTGACCAAGATTGACCTCTCTCTCTCTCTCTCTCTCTCTCACTGTCTGCTCAAGCCTCTCAGTACTCTCTCCAGAACTGCACTGCCTCTCCTCTCTCTCTCTACTCCTCTCTCTCCTGTCAATCTCTCTGTCTCTCTCTGTCCCTCCGCCTCTCAGTTCAAATGGATTGACAGCAAGTCAATGTCTGTGAGGCAGGAGAGAGGCGATGATCCTGAAGAGGTGTAACATGGTGTGTGTGTTGCAGAAAGCTGAAGAGGATGCAAGCCAGAAATAAGTCTGTCTGTTGTGGCCTTGATCCTGTCTGTTGGGGCCTGTCTGGATCCTATCTGTCCATCTGGATCCTGTCTGCTGGGGCCTATCTACTATAGAACACTGTCTACTATAGAACACTGTCAAGAGAACACTGTCTACTATAGAACACTGTCTATTATAGAACACTGTCTACTATAGAACACTATCTACTATAGGATTGACCAAGAGGTACTGTCTACTTGGAACACTGTCTACTATAGAACACTGTCTACTATAGAACACTGTCTACTATAGAACACTGTCTATTATAGAACACTATCTACTATAGAACACTGTCTACTATAGAACACTATCTACTATAGAACACTGTCTACTATAGAACACTGTCTACTATAGAACACTGTCTACTATAGAACACTATCTACTATAGAACACTGTCTACTATAGAACACTGTCTACTATAGAACACTCTACTATAGAACACTGTCTATTATAGAACACTATCTACTATAGAACACTGTCTACTATAGAACACTATCTACTATAGAACACTGTCTACTATAGAACACTGTCTACTATAGAACACTGTCTACTATAGAACACTGTCTATTATAGAACACTATCTACTATAGAACACTGTCTACTATAGAACACTATCTACTATAGAACACTGTCTACTATAGAACACTGTCTACTATAGAACACTGTCTACTATAGAACACTGTCTACTATAGAACACTATCTACTATAGAACACTGTCTACTATAGAACACTGTCTACTATAGAACACTGTCTACTATAGAACACTATCTACTATAGAACACTATCTACTCTAGAACACTGTCTACTATAGAACACTATCTACTATAGAACACTGTCTACTATAGAACACTATCTACTATAGAACACTATCTACTATAGAACACTGTCTACTATAGAACACTATCTACTATAGAACACTATCTACTATAGAACACTATCTACTATAGAACACTGTCTACTATAGAACACTGTCTACTATAGAACACTGTCTACTATAGAACACTGTCTATTATAGAACACTATCTACTATAGAACACTGTCTACTATAGAACACTATCTACTATAGAACACTGTCTACTATAGAACACTGTCTACTATAGAACACTGTCTACTATAGAACACTATCTACTATAGAACACTGTCTACTATAGAACACTGTCTACTATAGAACACTGTCTATTATAGAACACTATCTACTATAGAACACTGTCTACTATAGAACACTATCTACTATAGAACACTGTCTACTATAGAACACTGTCTACTATAGAACACTGTCTACTATAGAACACTGTCTACTATAGAACACTATCTACTATAGAACACTGTCTACTATAGAACACTATCTACTATAGAACACTGTCTACTATAGAACACTGTCTACTATAGAACACTGTCTACTATAGAACACTATCTACTATAGAACACTATCTACTATAGAACACTGTCTACTATAGAACACTATCTACTATAGAACACTGTCTACTATAGAACACTATCTACTATAGAACACTGTCTACTATAGAACACTATCTACTATAGAACACTATCTACTATAGAACACTGTCT